>NC_067143.1:23444432-23521753 GCF_903995435.1 Acomys russatus
ACACACACACACATATATGTATTTTTTTTCCAGTTTTGGGATACAACAGCAGTTTTAACTGCAGACAGCAGGCATTTGGATTATTTTTTTAATGGATATTTAATTCATCTACCAAAACAAAAAACAAGAACAAAAAGAAAAAAGCTGCTGAGACCTCAGGGTTTAGCAGAGCAGCGGGGCCCAGTGGCCTTTCTGCCACACTCTGTTCTCACCTGCACCAGACTAGAACCAGAATGTCTGAAGGGGCAGCCTCCTCGTGAGCAGGGTGTAGGGTACCAACCCCATGGCTATGTTCTGGAGCCCACTCCCAGGTCAGAAGGCCCGAGTGACAGGCAGAGCTGACCCCATGGTGGCCATGGAGCCCTTTGCTGTCACTCCCTAGCCAGAACCTCAGGCCTCTGGGACTGAGGGTGCTGTTTTGTTTAGTTTTTAGCACTTCCTACCAGAGTGATGACAGCATGAGAGTTGCTTCTGGGATAGAAATATTTAAATTATGAGTAAGAAAAAAAGTTGGAAGATGGTGATTGCAGTTGTGACTACTGGAGATTAAACACAGAAAAGAAAGCTTGTAGTTTTCTCTGGTTCGTCTGTAATTTCAGACTAATGGCTCTCACTAGCCTCTGCCTCACAGTTCCACGCCCCCCCCCCCCCCCCGTAACAAAAGAAAAGAGAAGAGGAGGAAAAAGTTTATTAAGAAGGTATTTCATGTAGGAGTTTTAATTTATTTTGTGATACTGTTTTAATCATTGTAGAGAAGCCCCCATTACGAATTTAAATCCTGAGGAGAAGGGGTGTGTGTATCTGTGTGTCTGTGTGTGTTAGTTAGATGGGACAGTTTTTGGTTTGGGGGGGTGTTTTTTCAAACATTTATCTACCTCACTCTTGTTTTTCACTTCTCAGTACCTGACAATAGGCCAATGATACCGGTAACCTCATCCATATCACAAGCCACATACCCAGATAATGCGGGGGGGCCCAGGATGGGTTTCTGGGGTTAAAGCAACACTAACTCAGTCGGCTTCCTCCCACTATTCCCCCAAAAGCTCACCTTTCCTGGGACAACTTCGGTTCTCTTTTCCCTTACCTGGGTCCCTCAGAGGTTTCCCTACATCCATCCCAGCACCCCCCAACACCCATCCCCCCCACCCCCCCCACCCCCCCGCGAGCCCAGAGCACACCAGTGGAGCAGGGTCACCTGGCCATCCTCAGCTGGCTGACTTTGGAGTAGAAGTTTATAGACTGAATGACCGACATATTTCATCCCGAAGAGAGCAGGAACTCGGGGCTTTTGAGGGCAGGAGGAGCCCACACATAGACTGTCTCAGAGTCCTGATGCGTGCACATGTAGGGTACCCTGCTGTCCCCCTCAGCTACTCCTGTGAGACCTGCACTGCGAGAAGGGTGCATGCCACCATTGCTGTTGTGGCATTGGTCCTCTTAAGGGACAGCCATGTCAGCAGTCAAGAGCGTTCCCCCCTCGCCCCTCTGCTTTTGACAGAAGGCCAGTATAATAAAGGGAGGCAAGAAAA
Source organism: Acomys russatus (assembly GCF_903995435.1). Taxonomy (NCBI): domain Eukaryota; kingdom Metazoa; phylum Chordata; class Mammalia; order Rodentia; family Muridae; genus Acomys; species Acomys russatus. Next base: position 23,445,962 of record NC_067143.1, read on the forward strand.
ATGCCTGCACCCTCTGCAGGCTGCTGCCCCCCAGGGCTAAACAAGAACTGACCAAATCTTGAGGCTGGAAGGCCAGCGGTTGGCAGCCAGCCTTCCCTGTGCTTTGCCTCTGTCCATCCCATCACTCTGCTGCTCACGGGGGTGGACAGTGCACTCCTCAATTCCAGCAGCTGCTCCCACAGGCCCTGGGGACTCTAGCTGGTGATATTTTCCCAGTGTGGAGAACTGCCTGTACTGCGGTTAAGCTCAGGAGCCCTTTGCCTCCTGCCAGAATGCTGCCCTTCTCTAGGTCCTAGGAGCTCGCAGGGTTATTGGGAGAACACTGTTTAATCAGGGGTTTCTACACTGTAGGTGACTCCATGGTATACTGGCCTCTCCTCTCTTCTGCACATACCTGCCGGTTTCCACAACTGGATTTCTACAGATCATTCAACTGATTTTAAGGGGTTTTTTGGGTTTTGTTTTCTTTTTTCTTTTTCTTCTTGGTTTATATTTTAAAACTGTCTGAGCTGGTGGGTTTTTTTGTTTTGTTTTGTTTTGTTGTTGTTTTATGTAAGTGTTTTTTTTTTCTTTAAGTAGAGAGAAAACACTAACAGTGTAGCACCCATCATAACAAATGCTCCAGAAACACTTAAATAAAGGAAAAGTTTGCTCGTATGATGGTGCAGTCATTTCGTTGGACTGACCCGCCACCTTCACTATTGATTGCAAGGCATCATGCATCTACAGTTCTAGCCTGATTTCATGCTGACTTTCCCCACCTCTTCCTGATTTTCCCTCTTTATATGCTCCAAGTAATCTATCTTTATCAAGCTGAGTTGTAGCCTCTTTCATGCAACCCCCTTTTTCTGACAGGAGCTCACACTGCTTGAGGTAACATGAACCACTGAGGCACAGCATTCAGGTGACGTGAATATTGGGGCATTCTCCCCACAGCCCTTCCTTGGGGTAGCAGGAGCTGAACTGTGAAGACACAGTTAAACCTGAGCTGCGTGAGGCCCACACCAACCCATCTCCTTTCATGAATGTCATAACATTGACTCTTAGTTGGAGCAAGGCTCCCTCCTGGGAGAAAGAAGACTATTGAAGGCCACCACTGGCTTCTCTTTCCAGCCTGTTTCTATGACAGGATAATTCAGTGGTAGGAAAAGCAGCTACAGAAACATGATCATTGTGAAATGAGCAGATGGCAGAGTGCTTGGTATGCAGTAGTGGTTCTTTGGGTGGGCTAACAGGTGGGTGAGCTGGGTATGATGCCAGGCTGAGCTCCTGGAGCCTCCTTAGCAGCACAACTCTGTTGGCAGGGGCTGTACCTGAGGCAAGCAAGCGGTTGTGGCAAGGTCACACTGAGCTCAGGTGGGTGAGAAATCTAGGATGCTTACCCAAGGTCCTCTGTTGCCACTGTTGGGTCCTCCAAGAGTGGCCACACAGTGTGGAAGGCAACTCCTTTCCTAAACATTGGTATCCTGCGGGTGACAATATGACCCTATCAGTGTGCTTTGGCCCATTTTAACAGTAGAGGATTTATGGTTTTTTGGGGTTTGGTTTGTTGTTTTTATGTTACTTTTGTGTTTGTCTGATGTCTTTTCATTTCCTGGGCTAAGCAGCAACATTAGGAGACCTGGACCAGAGAGATCCACTCCTTAAGAACCAGTGACAATGGTCAAACTTTCTCACTCCACTTTGAACTAGGTGGTGGTACAAATGAGAGCTTCAAGACAGGATGTTTGTTTAAAATTCAACATCTCTTGCCAGAGATGCTGAAGATCCAGACCTTGGACAAGCCAGGGGGCTTCACTTCGGGCCTCCAACTGGATGACGGGTTGGCAAAGTTTAGAGAAAGGAACATGGCCGTAAAGGGATGCCAAGCGGCAGAAAACCACGGAAACTGGGACCGTGGCTTGAAGAGAATTGCTGACAGAGGTAAAGGGCCTGGAAGGAACGTGAGCCCTAGTCGGACTTGGTGGTCTTGAAGGTGTCATACCACATCGAGGCTGTGACGTCATCCGTGGGCTTTTGGTCTCAGATGATAAACTCGGCATCCTGATCTGGAGACTTCTCATAGAAGCTAAGTCACATTTTGAAGAACTCAGACTCCATTGCGCTCACAAGTAGAGTCAGTCTGGGGCATGACGTTAGGGATTAGTTTTATTTTGTTTCTGTGTGAACTTCATAATCACTGATTTGTGTGTCCACATTTGTGTCTGCATCTTTCCAGTAAACATTTTTTTTTTTCAATTAGTCACTCTTTATCCTTTCCAATAGGGCTTCTAAGTCCAGTAGATTACGGGTAGTCAGTTGACGAAGATCTGGTTTACAAGAACTAATTAAATGTTTCATTGCATTTTTGTAAGAACATAGAATAATTTTATAAAATGTTTGTAGTTTATAATTGCCGAAAATAATTTAAAAACACCTTTTTCTTCTCTCTGTGTGCAAATACCTGTTTGTGGTCTTTTTCTTTTTCTTTCTTTCTTTTTTCTTCTTTTCTTTTTTTTTTTTTTTTTTTTTTTTTTTTTTTTTTTTTTTTTGACACTTGTTTACTAGCTAGCTTTACAATATGCCAAAAATAAAAAATAAAAAATAAAAAAACAAAAAAATTAAAAATTAAAAAAAAATTTTAAAAAGGATTCTCTCCCTCCCTCTTTGGCTCCAAGCTGTGGTTCACCCTCTTTCCCACAATGCTTTGTGCTCTAGTTTGTAAAAAAAAACAAAAACAAAAACAGAAAAGCAACAACAAAGGAATGACAATGGTTTAAATAGTGCTTCTGTATTCTTCAGTGTCTCGGTCTGGAAACCCTTTGCTGTGGAAGGGAATTATCTTTTACTGGTTGTTTCCCTGTGGAGTACAGCGGCCTAAACAGATGGAAAGAACCAAGCACTTTGCTGGCTGTAGAAGTAGCAGGGTGTTGCCACCGAGCCACATGGGGTGGCATCTGGTTAGTGTGTCTTGGTAATTGCCCTAATTCTGCAGTGCCATAGACATGGGAGAGTTTCATGACACAGAATGGCTTCACGGTGATCACACAGTATGTAGGCCACTGACAAGTGTGCGCCGCCAACCCCAGTGAAAGCTGTGCCTACCTGTATTTTAGGCCGAATGCTGAAGATATATTCTTTCCAGTACAGAACAAAAACCACAACATGTTACTCCCACACGTGCCCCCATTTTTTTATAGAGTTAAAATCCATGACCTCTGGCTCCCAGTGCATTATTGGCCATGTCTCTACAGTTTGAGAACAGCTGGAATTTTCTAACACCAGGAAAAAGGTCTAGGAACCATTTGTGGGTTGGTTTGATTTTTTGTTTGTTTGGTTGGGTTTTTTTGCTTTTTTTTTTTTTCAGTTTCTCGTGGGTGTTGGACATTGTGCAGACATGTACAGAGGTGGACCAGATGCCTGTCTGGTGACATCACCTGTCTGCTTCCTAAGCCAGTGAGGTTGGAGTGAAAGATTTGCCAGAGTTTGTCTACCTCTGGAATTTAACAAACAAACAAGGTCAAATCAGAAGGCACGATGGAACAGATGCATCGCCAATAATGCATTTCTGAGTTTTCTTAAATTTTTTTCTTAAAAAAGAAAAAAAAGTTCAAAAAAGATAATATGGCCAATTTGTTACATAAAAAACTTTTCTGTGTATAAATTATTCCTAAAAAAAAAAAAAAAAAAGAACCCTCTGTTTATATAAAAAAAAAACCAGTAGATGGAAAAAATTCAATGTTTTTGTATATTCTGTTGTAAGAATTTATTCCTGTTACTGCGACATACTCGGGACTCTTTACATTATGAAAAAAGAAACTTTGTCTATTTTGATTGGCTGAAGCTAAGGCCACTTGAGGTTCTATTACTCTGCTTTTTTCTAGTAGTTAAAGTACCACATGGGTTAAGTTAAATAAAAGAATTCTGTATGCACCTCTGTCTCCAAGTTTGTTTCCTCTCTGTTCTGGAACCATCTTCCACTTCTGCGGGGAGCTGAACTTCCCGTGGCATGTGCGTTCACACGTGTCACTTGAAAAGCTCGGTGCGAAAGCATTGCCGCGTCTCCTGACAGCTGAGTTTCTCCGAATGCAAATTGCTGTTGAGCTTGGAGAAGCCCTGTTAAATCAACTAGGAGAAAATGAGAATAAAGCTCGGGTTTCAGTACTGCTTGGTAGGCTAGTCTCCTAGACCGGCAGTTGACGAAAGGCCAAGGTGGGTTTGATACTTGTGAATCTGGGGGTGGGGCGGGGTTGCCAAAGACTTAAAATATGCGCATTTTTATATCCTTGGTAATACTTCACAGTTAGGGTACATCAGAGGATGCTGAAAAGAACTAAGAAAATCAGGCAGTGTGTGCCTGGCTGCAAGGTGATGCAACAAGTTAGGTTGCCCACAGGGACCCTGAAATGTCGATGACATCACAGTCTTTGACCTGGGAAGTTGGCAGGTGACTTAGGTTGGAAAATGCAGCAAGCTGTACATACATACATGCTAGACTCAAAGGCTTAAAAGCACTTTTTTGGGGGGGGGGGTTCAAGACAGGGTTTCTCCTGTAACCCTGGCTGCCTGGATCCCATTGTAGACCAGGCTGGCCTCGAACTCACAGTGATTCGCCTGCTGGGATTAAAGCCGTGTACCACCACGCCTGGCTTTTTTTTTTTTTTTTTTTTTTTTTTAATTCAGATTACAACTCAGTCGTTCTCCTCCATCACTCATATTCTCCTGTTCCCTCCTACCCTCCCCACCCACCCTATTACTCTCCCTTAGGTCCATGTACGAGGGGGATCTCCTCCCCACTTTATACAGGCTAACAAGTCTCATCTTGGTAGCCTGCTTATTCTTTGAGTACCACTAAGGCTCCCCTCCAAGGGGAGTCATCAAATATGGGGCACCAGAGCTCGTGTCAGAGTTAGTCCCCGCTCTCTACGTAACTGTGGAGAATGTCCTGTCCATTGGCTAGATCAGAGTAGGGGTTCGATGTTTACTACTTGTATTGTCCTTGGTTAGTGCAATAGTTTGAGCAGACACCCCTGGGCCCTGCTCTACCCGTTATGATGTTCTTGTAGGTTTCTAGAACCCTCTGGATCCTTCTATTTCCCTATCTCCTATATTTCTTTTACCTAGAGTCCCAGTAGGATGTCCTCACATCTATCCCAATCTCCTGGTAAGTGAAGACATTCATGGGCCATGCCTTTTGGACTAGTGTCCAATTATAAGTGAGTATATACCATGTGAGTCTGTTTCTGGGTTAACTCTCAGTATGATCGTTTCTAATTTCCTCCATTTGTCCACAAATTTCTGGATTTCTTTGTTTTTTATAGCTGAGTAGTATTCCGTAGTGTACATGTGCCACAATTTCTTTATCCATTCTTCAACTGAGGGACATTTAGGCTGTTTCCAGATTCTGCCTATTATAGCCACGCCTGGCTCTTAAACACATTTTTGAGAGAATGAGCTGGCCATCTCACTAAACAGTTGATTATAGGAAACTACTCAAAATGACAACATAAGGACACAGATGGAAAACTGAACACTAAGATGTAGGAGGTAGAAGCAAGTCAAAGGTCAGGGTGACTCAAGGCAGTGAGTCTCCAAATAACCAAATCCAGTGGGTATTTGGATTTATAATCAAGAGGTCATTTTGAAAGGGCACACCCGCCGGGCGTGGTAGCCCACGCCTTTAATCCAGCACTCGGGAGTCAGAGGCAGGAGGATCTCCTGGTCTACAGGAGCCTGGTCTACAAAGCGAGTCCAGGACAGCCAAGACTACACAGAGAAACCGTGTCTTGAAAAACAAAAAGAAAAGAAAAGAAGAAAGAAAGCACACCCAGCTGGGCATGGTGGCACATGCCTTTAATCCCTGTCTCAAAAAAAAAAAAAAAGAAAGAAAAAGAAAAGAAAGCACACCCTCCAATCTGGTATTGTCCCAGAGTTTTTGCTCATCAAATGCCCAGTAAGCTTCACCAGATAAGTCTGGAGGCCTTATTTCCATGGTATCCCACAGACTAGTGCCATACCTCCAGCTTGCCTTGCTGTGCCTTAAAAAGGACCTGCCTGCCTGGCCAGAAGCAGCTGCTTCAAAGGATAAAGGTGCTGGATTTTTCAAAGTTAGACCCTCCCCTGGGCTCTGTATTTTCTTTTTTCTTTTCTACACTTGTTTACTAGCTAGATTTACAGTATGCCAAAAACAGGAACAAAAACCCACATTCAAGCCACAAACTGAGGACCCATACTCAGAGCTTTTATTTTATCTATTTAATTCTTTGGTACTAGTGTGTTGGTGCTGACACACTTTGTCATCCACCCCCTCCCTGGGTATTCACAACCAACCTGCGACGGCAAGACTTTTTTATTAGTCTGGTTTATAGATGAACACAGTCATGCTTCAAACCTCCCAGCTGTTAAACCACCGGTGTAGACCAGTGTTTTACACTGTGGCTATCCAACACACAAAACTACCCACTCTCGGCCATAACTGAGCAGGATGCAGTGTATATTGCCAAGGGGTGCCAGCCATTTACAAAAAACAATGTAAATGGGTTCTTAGGGTCTTGACTCACTTAGGAGGCACAGGAGGGGAAATGGAGAACAAGTCATCAGTGGGGTCCTCTGGGCCTGCAACTAGGTATCTTTAAAACAAACATTTTTTAAATTTTATTTTTTATTATTTTTTTTAAATTACTCTACTTTTTTTGAACTCTTTTTTAAAAATATTTTTTGTTTATTATGTATACCGTGCACATCAGATCACATTACAGATGGCTGTGAGCCACCATGTGGTTGCTGGGAATTGAACTCAGGACCTCTGGAAGAGCAGTCGGTGCTCTTAACCACCAAGCCCATTTTTAATGTGTCTGGCTGGGTGCCAAGTGAAGTAACACTGGAAGCCACTCCCAGAACAGGGGGCCTCAGGTTTGGGAGGCAGGAACTGCTTGCTCTCAGTGAAGGGTTTCCATGGGACCAGCCATGCAGTAGTCTCTGTGCAGGTGGCCTGCACCATCCCAACCCACTGTAGTGTGACTTGGATCTGTCATATGTCAAAGGTTCCTGGCTTATTTGCAGAGGGAGTCTTATAAAGTCATTTCTTGCTGAGGCAGGCAAATTTCTGTGAGTTCTAAGACAGCCAGTGCTACACAGAGAAACCCTGTCTCAAAAAAAACCAAAACACGCACGCACACGCACACACAGGGGAGCTATTCAGTTCCTCTGGTTTTGACACTGGGTTTTAGTGGCTACTCTCTCCTCCTCTTCCTCTCCCCATCGCCCCCTCTCCCTGCCTGACCTAGAACACATATAGACAGGCCTCAGGCAACACACTACCATTGAACTGTACCCACAACTCAGTCTCCGTAAGTAGTTCATTGGGCTGCCAATGCTAAGCCACTGTGTTTGTTTTAGTTTTTCTGATATATGTAGCCAACAGTACTTCTGAGCATACCCGCATGGTAAGAAATTGTCCAGTGCTTAGTAGCTCCCTTCATCCACCTCTTTAGAGGAAACAGTGCTACTGATTGGGGCTTATAATGAAAGTGAGTACCCAAAAGACACTGACATGGTAAACACGCACATCTTTGCTGTGTGCAGCTTAGCACAAGACCTGGTGCAGTGCCCTAAAATGAAAACAAGGAGAGCGGTGGTTTGGATGAGAACAGCCCCCATAGGCTCAGACACTCTAATACTTGGTCCTCAGTTGGTAGGAACTGTTTGGCTTTGAACTTTTTTTTTTTTTTTTGAGACAGGGTTTTCTGTGTAGCCTTGGCTGTCCTGGACTCACTTTGTAGACCAGGCTAGCCTCGAACTCACAGCAATCCACCTACCTCTGCCTCCCAGGTGCTGAGATTAAAGGCGTGCGCCACTGCACCCGTAGGAACTGTTTGGGAAGGATTGAGAAGTATGGCCTTGTTGGAGGATATGTGTCACTGAGAGTGCACTTTGAGTTTTCAAAAGCCTATGTCTTTCCTATTGTGGCAGGGTGTCTGGCAAAAGGCAATTTAAGGAGGAAAGGTTTTATTCTGGTGTACAGTTCAAGGTGGGGAGTCAGGCCAGTCATGATGCCTCTGCCTTCAGGAATGGAGAGTGAAAAGGAAGGTGGGAAGGGAGAGGTATGACACGTGGGAGCTCACTGGCAGTAACGCACTTTCTAGGGCAAAGCTCCACCACCTAAAGATTCTACAGCCCTCCGAAACTGCTTCACCAACTGGCGACCAATCAGTCCAAGCACATGGGGAGGGGGCGGCCATGGCTCCTATGCAAAACAACAACAAATGGTTGCAGAGAAAGTGATAAACTGTGAAGACGATTGCCCAGCAGAGTATATGTAATAATGTAATAAATACCACTGAACTAAGAGAGAGAGTGTGGAGGCGGGAGGGAGGGAGAGAGGAGAAAGTCAAACACTGGGTGGCCCCAAAGCCATTCACAGGACCTGAATGACAAACTTGGTGGGGGGGGGGGGAGGGATGAGAATTTGGTGCCCTGGAACCAGGGCTCCACTGGCATTTCTGAAACTTCTGAGGCAGCTCTGTCGTCCCATCAATCCAGGTAGGACCACACAGCCTTAGGGAAACTGCTGGCTTGCATTGCACTGTTGTAGGCTTAGATTGTCTACCTACTTTAGTTAGGGTTCTTAAACACTCAACCTCACTCCTAACCCCACCGACTGGAGAAGGCGAGAAAGAATGTTAACATGCAAAAGGCATTCTGAACCTGTTTAGACATGGTTTCCTTGGGGCCAATACTACTCTGCATTGTCAAGATACCAGCAGTCAAGTCCAATAGCCAACACCAAACAGCCACACGAATCCGTAACAGTGCCGTGATCCAGAAGAAACCAAAAGGTTGTGCCGAATTGGCACGAGTCAGTGGAAGCGGCCAGAATCAGCCAGAGTGCAATGAGAAGTTCTCTAGAACGCTTCTTTCTGTGACGTGAAGACCAGCAAAGACCAGCACAGCACTGCACATCAGGGGAGCAACGCAAAAGCTTTCTCCCACTGTCCATGGGGCTCTATTTATACCCTTCCAAGCATCACAAAAGACCACAAGCCTTCTCACAAGATCTCTTCCAGAAAAACAACCACATGACACAACTAAGTCTTCAAAGAAACCAGAAACTTCCACTTCGTCTTGTCATGAGTGCCATAGCTCCAGCTCACCAATGCCTTGTGAAGCATCTGCCTTTGGGAATTTTCTTCTTGCTTCGGGACACTGGAACAGCTGTGACACTATGTGTGTCCACCCACCCCCTTCCTGACCCCTAGCCGTTGTAACTGTCTCACGAGGCACCTCCCTGGAGCCTCTCACAAGCACAGTTGGCCCTCCCACACAGGCTTGAAAACACTTCATCTGAAGGAGGCGCGTCCCACTGCTGCTTCCCTGGAGCTGCTGCACTCCGAGTCTGGACCTCCCCGCTCTTCTTCCAGCATTTCTCGGATGATGACTCGCAAGGTTTTGCCCAGAAGGCTGGCTGGGAGCCAATGGGACAGAGGCGGGACATGGATGAGCGCTGCGTGCCCGCATCCGAAGTGCAGAGACAGGTAATAGTGTAATCACAGATGTACCTGCAACCACATGAGGACTCCCATCACTCTGGGTCGGGTAGACTTCTAGACGGAGTTAAGCGCAGTTTCATAAAGCACAGGGGGACTGCCCCTTGAGTTGGGTTCTTCTGATGGAGAACGGACATGGGGCTAGGATTCGCCGGACAGACATTGGCTGTTGGACTCACAAACCAATGGCCAAGCACGTGATCAGGACAGACCGAACCAGACTTTAAAACAACCAGTGGTAAAATACCTTCACCACAGGACTCCCTCATTTGTATCTTTCCCTCAGACATTTCTTATCCCTTGAAGAGAGGAGGAAGTGCTTGGTGGGAGGGGCTACCAGCATTGGAGAAGAGGTTAAATTAATCTGCAGGGCCTAAGACAAAGGCGCTTAAGGGACCAAAGCAGCCACCTGGACAGCATGAGATAGCTTCTTGAGGCTGTGGAAGGGACTCAGAAGGACAGTCCCCTCTCTCCACACCTGTTTGGCACATGGACACCTGGAGCGTACCTGCCCGCATCTCGGGAAAAGGCCACCTCCACATCCTCAACAGCAACCCGCCGGCAGACGTCCTTCATGCTGACAACAGACAGCATCACTCTCGGGGCCACCTGGGAAGGCACACTCCACCATCTGGCCGGAAGCCTCTTACGTCTGTATCCCGATAGCCTCTGTTCTTTGCCACAACTGCTCCAGAAAGACAGCCTTGGTGGACGAGTCCATGCCCACGTGCACAGCGAGCTGTGTGGACACCTATATCAGAAGTCCTGGGACACCAGATCACTAGATGTACAGAAAGGCCTAGCTGTGGCAGAGCTTCAGGGTACAAAGCATAGTAAGCTCCAAATCCACCAGGAACCCCAGGACCCCTGCCTAGGCTGCCAGTTAATGGCGCTGGAGCAAAAGAAGCATCTGTTTGGGTTGTTTGGGTAAGGTGTGCTGCATCTACACCTAAGGACTTGTCTATTTCAAATGGCTCTTACAAGGTGTGTGTGTTCTCTTTCCCCAGAGATGAGTGGGCAAGCAGGTATCCCAGGTGCCTCTGGGAGAAGCTAGCTTTTAATGAAATCTTGTTTGGTTGTTGCTTTTGGAGACTTGGTTTCTCTGTGTAACAGAGGCCTGGCTGTCCTGGAACTCCCTTTGTAGACGAGTCTGGCCTTGAACTCACAAGAGATTTGCCTGTCCCTGCCTTCCTCAGTGCTGAAATTAAAAGTATGCACCACCATGCCTGGCTTAATCAAATCTTATTAGACGTCATTTTTCCTCTTTTGAGAATAGTGGCAGAGGATCTTGTTGAAGTATTTGGTTCAGTGTCTTACCATGGGGTGTTGCGTTTGAGTTCCTTCATTCTATGATCTTTGGGGGAATGGATATCTGTACCCCCTTTTTTATACAGTGTTTATGTTTGCTTACTATGTAGGCAGAGTGCTTTTGTTTGCTTGAAACAGAGTTTTGTATTCACAGTGTAGAGCAGGGTGGCCTGGAACTCACAGCGATCCACCTGCCTCTGCCTCCTGAGTGCTGGAATTAAGTGTGTGAGCCACCGCACCAGGATCCTGGCAGGATGCTTTGGAGCCACCGCACCAGGATCCTGGCAGGATGCTTTGGAGCCACCGCACCAGGATCCTGGCAGGATGCTTTGGAGCCACCGCACCAGGATCCTGGCAGGATGCTTTGGAGCCACCGCACCCAGAATCCTGGCAGGATGCTTTGAAGGTGTGGTTGGACCCTGAGTGGACTACCATCTGACACATTCCCAGGCCCAAAGGCTTTTTGCCTTAAAAACCCTCTGAACAACCAGAATTAGCCATACCCGCGGCTTAATTCAGGTCCTCATAGATGTGAGCAATCCTTGAGTCCTGGCTTGAATACAAGATTTCCATTTCGCTCCCTCCTCTGCCTCCCCCTTCCCCCAGTCATCTTTTAAGCTCTACCCCATGTTTCAGCATAAACTTGTACACAAATCCAGAATCTTACGTCAGAAACTTTTAATTCCCATTGCTGATGGGGTCCAGGGATGGGGGTTAGGGGTTGGAGTTGGGGGGAGGTATGCTCCAACCACCAAACTTACAACAAGGCCCAGAAAGTTCCTAGGCCCTGAACCCATCATCAGCCTCCCAGGCCTACTGCCTTGCCAGCCATCACTTACCTGTGGTTGAAAATCTTCCCAGATTGTGGCGAGCCTCCGTTTCACCTCCCTGTAATCCACAGGCAGCTGCAGGATTCGCAGTTCCTATGTTTAGCATCCACCCCTAAGCCCATCTTGGAGAGTTCCTGAAAAACACAGTAGAGGGACTTGCCTCAGGTGCCTGGGCCACAAAAACTGGGCTGGACTTTAAAGGACCTAAAAGGAGCCCCCAGGGTCTTCTCTGGGCCTCAACCCTTCCCACCAGGTGTAGAGAAACTCAAAGCGACCAGGAACCAAGAAAACAGCCACAGCTTACTTAGGGGCACTTGGTGAAATGGGGCACCCTAGGGAGACACATCTATCTGAAACAAGTCGTGTTTGCAGCACTGAGACTAAGATGAGCCGGAGCAAGAGGCTGGGAACACACATGGCAGCAGAGGTAGCTGGGATAGCAGAAGGAACTACACGAGCCTGATGCCTTCTGGGGGTTGGTATGACTTGCTGTTCTCAGCAGCAGCTGACAGGTGGCTTGCATGTCACAAGACAAATAAATCATGGAGCCTAGCACCCCTGGTGCTAATCCGAGCACCAACTGTCCAGTGTAATCCGATGAGTCCCTCGTCTGTCTCTACCAAAGGTACAACAGGGACACTCCACCCCACAGAGGATGGGGGCCGAAACGTGAGAAGCCCGCAGATGCTAGTTGGAATGCCTTGTCAGGTGTGGACTTCTCTGGGACAATAGGAAACCATGGAAGGATTGTGGTCAGGAAGCCAAGAACTTAGAGCTACCTCGTGAGCAAAATGGAGGAGGTAGAAGTAGGTAGGGCTATCCTGGGGTCAATTTGAAGTATCCAGGGGGGGCTGGTCCCTTAGCTCTGTGTGCCTGGAAGTGGCAGAGAGGTTATTTGTACAGACAAGATTTTAGCAGCAGCAAAAGACACGGGTTTTCTTTTTAAGAGAGGACAGAAGGAGGAAAGGAAGGAGAAAGAGGAAGAGAAGAGGAAGGGAAGGTGATAGGGGAAGGGAAGAGCAGGAGGGAGGGAAAGAGGGGAGGGGAGGGGAGGGGGGAGAGGATGAAAGACAAGATGAGGCAGTGAAGGATGTGGGCATCCTCCTTCTGGGCAGAGTAGAAATAGGAGGTGGGTTGGAGGGGAAAAAAAACAAAAAACAAACAAAACAGGAGCCTGAAGCTGGGCAGTGGTGGCGCACGCCTTTAATCCTAGCACTTAGGAGGCAGAGGCAGGTGGATCTCTGTGAGTTCAAGGCCATCCTGGTCTACAAAGTGAGTCCAGGACAACCAGGGTAATACAAAGAAACCCTGTCTCAAGAAAGAAGAAAGAAAGAAGAAAGAAAGAAGAAAGAAAGAAGAAAAAAAAAGAAAGAGAATGAGATAAGGAATAAGAAAACCAGGAGCCTGAGATCTTAGAAGTGTGTGCTTGCTGTTGGTTACAGTTCAACCAGGCACATAAAGCCCGGCTTGTACTTCGATTTTTGCGTATATTGTTTCCGACTTCCTTTCCTGGCATTTCCTGGTATCCAACTGTATGCCTTCTGGGATCCCACAGATCCCAGCCAGGAGAGCCCAGACCTATCTTCAGACCTGTCTGTCTGTGCTGACCTTGTGGAGGATGAGGTGCTTCTGGACAATGGTTAGAACCTTCCAGGCCTCAGCTTCCCTGCCTGTTGCAATGCCAGTCAACAAGTGCCCCTCACAGGGTTGCTGTGAGGGCAAGCGGTACAGTTGGAGGGCACTGGAGGGAAAAAAGGCTGCTTAGATCTTGAAAAAGCTGGAAGTGCTGCCCATGCAAAAGAATGTTCTGGAGCAGAAAAACAAGTGTCATCCTGGAGGTGTACAAGGTCCTTCTCCACTGCTCCCTTTCTCTCCCTGCCCCTTTCTTTACATTTTCCTCTAACCTTCTTTCTTCCTTTGTTCCTTTCTTTGCAAAATTCTTCTCTCTTTCCCTTCTCCCTCCCCCCCCCTCTTTCCATCACCCCCCCCCCCACAACACTTATCATGTCATCATTGTGTTCATGAGTCTGACCGTCCAGTGATCATCTTGGCCTCGCAGCTCTACACACGGAGTCACAATGGCAGAGATGTTCCCTTTGCAGCATGTTTCCCTTTGTCCTGAGAGGAATCGAGAAAGCTGGCAGCCATCAGGTATCACTGAGCCCCCGCCTGGGTTCTAACACCATGCAGACTTGAGGCATGTGAGGGAGCAGTTAAAGCCAGACCTGGGAGAGCTCAACAGGCATATGTGAAAGAAGCATTGCTAAAAGACAGGAATATGGCTGGGTCTGAAGGTTGGAGCCACTTGCCTAGCCTAGCATGCGTAAAGGCTTGGATTCCATTCCCAGCTCTAAAGAAAGAAAAGAAAATGAGGACTGGCCGAGGGAAGAGGCGAGATACAGGCCAGCCATTGGCAGAGTGTGATGCAGCCATTAAAGGACTTTACAAAAACTACTGAAACTGAAACCCCTGAGACGGGATAGTAAAACGAGTTAGGATCATGCACTGTTCCTGAAGTCCTAGGTGGAAATGGAAGCACGCTGGCATGGTCAGCCCTGAGCACACATTCGAGGCTGATGCTCACTTCCTGCTACGCTTGGTAAGATGTGGACACGTATAATAATGGTATTAAGTAGCCCAGGTGTCATCCTCGGCTGCCCCTGGAAGGCCCCTGGCACTCTGTGAGGCATCTCCCTACAGCCTCACCATGAGTAGATACTAGCCCCGTCCCACAGAGGCGACAACCAAGGTCACAGGGACACAATTAAAATGGAAGAAAGCTGCAGGAAACAGCGTCAACAGAGATACAGAGGGAAGCCTGGGGAAACCCCAAGGGCTGTCCACAAACCCTTACTCTTGTCTTGAGAAATCTGGGGTGCTGGTTAAAGGGCGACTCTGCCTAAGCAATGTGAGCGATGTCAAGTTCTGTCCCCCACATATGATCCTTGCCCCTGCTCTCCCATTTCCTTTATATGACTCTGATGGGTCAGTCCTTGCCTGAAGATCCAGGAATGAATGACAGAGACTCTCGATCCGGTCACTCTGTCTCCTAATACTTTGGGTCATGCAGGCCCATTAATAAAAATGTTTGCCATGGCATGCCTGCTCATTAGCTGGTGTCTGGATGGCACAGGGCACAGCGCACACTTCAGATACCTCTTCCTGGTGGTCTGGTGGGTAGGATTCGTGACACTCACACAGAACTCAGGCTTCATTGTTCTGTACGGCTTTTCTTAATTCTTTGTTTGGACCTACATGTCAGCTTGTCTTCGCGTCTATAAGGGTCACAGGAATTGTCCTCATTCCTGTGGTTTCACAGGCAGTCATCGTATCTCCTATGTGTGATGTTGTTACAAATCATTTTTATGAGATTTCCTGACCATAATGTGAGGATTGGTTTAATTAAGGCAGAATAGCATGACCCTGAAAACCATTAGCAGGTGGAGATGCTTTACAATGCAACTGAAAGTGAGTCGAAGAAGACAGGCTTTTATAGCACCACTGGGTCCCTTTCCCCCAAGGATGAAAGGCCCCCTCTCTCTAGAATCCTGGGCCTGAGGGCCTGTGTAGACAACAAACAAGCCAGAATGCCAGCTCAGTCCATTCAACGCAGATTGCTAGAGGTTAAACTCCTATTTTTATGGCCTATCCAAAGAACTTGCATCCATGGAGTAGCTGCTATTGAAAATAATTAATTAATTAGGAAGGAAGGAGGTGAGAAAAGAAGAAGAGAGAAGAGAAGAGAAGAGAGAAATATTGGGGCCAGAGGGATGGCTCTGTGATTAAGAGAACAGGCTGCTCTTCCAGAGGTCCTTCCTGAGTTCAGTCCCTAGCATCCACATGCCAGTTCACTAGTCTATGACAATAGTCCTATGGAATCCAATGCCCTCTTCTGGTGTGCAAGATGTACATACAGATGAAATACCCATATACCTAAAGTATATAAATAAATCTTTTAAAAAGAAAGAGCCGGGCAGTGGTGGCCCACACCTTTAATCCCAGCACTTGGGAGGCAGAGGCAGGCGGATCACTGTGAGTTCAAGGCCAGCTTGGGCTACAAAGTGAGTCCAGGACAGCCAAGGCTACACAGAAAGACCCTGTCTGGAAAAAACAAAAACAAACAAACAAAAAACAAAAGAAAGCAAGCTGAGCATGGTGACACACATCTTTAATCCCAGCACTCAGGAGGCACAGGCAAGTGGGTCTCCGTGAGTTCAAGGCCAGCCTGGTCTACAAAGCGAGTCCAGGACAGCCAATGCTACACAGAGAAACCCTGTCTCAAAAAACAAACAAACACAACAAAAATAAAAATAAAGAAAATAAAATAGTATTTCTGAGAATGTAGAGAACTTAGTAGTTCCTAAACAACAATCAAACCATATGACCCAGCAACCCCCACTGTTGACTGTATACTCCCAAATGGAAAGCTTGCAGCTCTGTTCACAGTGGCAGAACTCTTAGCTTGGTGGTGGTAGCACACGCCTTTAATCCCAGCACTCCAGAGGCAAAGACAGGTGGATCTCCGAGATCCAGGCTAGCCTAGTCTACAGAACAAGTTCCGAATAGCCAGAGCTACATAGAGAAATCCTGCCTCAAACAACAAAACAAAACACACATACACAAACAAAAGACCTCATTTCCTTTCTTATCTCTCCTTTCGACACCCCTCCATTTTAAAAAGATACTTATTATTATGTATAGAGTTCTGCCTGCATGTACACCTACTCACCAGAAGAGGGCACCAGAGATCTCATTATAGATGGTTGTGAACCACCATTTGGTTGCTGGGAGTTGAACTCAGGACCTTTGGAAGAGCAGTCAGTGCTCTTAACCTCTGAACTATCTCTCCAGCCCCACACCCCTCCGCTTTTTAATTTAAATATCTGTTTATTTTTGTCTGTATGTATGTGCATACCTGCATGCTATGACTCACATGTAAAGGTCCCAGGACAACTTGCAGGAATTGGTTTCTTCTTCTAAACATGTGTGTCCTGGCGACCTGACACAGGCTGTCAGCTTTGGTGGCAAACACTTACCCATTAAGCTATCTTTTTGTTGTTTGTTTGTTTGTTTTTTGAGACAGGGTTTCTCTGTGTAGCCTTACCTATCCTGGACTTGCTTTGCAGACCAGCCTTGAACTCACAGAGATCCACCTGCCTCTGCCTCCCGAATGCTGGGATTACAGGCATGCACCACCACACCCGGCTCCCACTAAGCTATCTTGTTGGTCCTCCATTTTGGTCTCGTGTGTCTCGGGCTGGCCTCAAGCTGACAACGTAGCCGAAGTAGTAGGACCCTGCACTCCTGACCCCTCCTGCCTCAACGTCACAGTGAGCTACAGTGCCATGCATCATGCTCAGGTCCTCTGGAAACACAGTCAGCCAGTGCCCTTTCTTTCTTTAAAATTGGAAAAGGAGCTGGGCATGGTGATGCACACCTCTAATCACAGCACTCAGGGAGGCACAGGCAGGTGGATTGCTGTGAGTTCGAGGACAGCCACGGCTAAAAAAAGAAAAAAGAAAAGAAAGAAAGAAAAAGATAAAAGGTAAGAAAATTAGAAAATGAGGGGCTGGAAAGATGGCTCTGAGGTTAAGAACACAACTGTTCTTCCAGAAGACCTGTGTTCAAATCCCACATGGCAGCTTACAACTGTCTGTCTGAAAAGATCTGACACTCACATAGACGTACATGTGGGGAAAACACCAATGCGCGCACACACACACACACACACACACACACACACAAACACACACAAAATAAAGGTAAATAAATTTAATAAAATAAAATTGGGAAAGGAGAGAGAGGTAGGGCCTCACTGAATAGTTCAGCCTTGCCTAAGGGTCTGAGTAGATCAGTGGTTCTTAGCCCATGGGTCATGACTCCTTTGGCAAAACCCAAATATTTACATTATGGTTTGTAACAGTAGCAAAATTACAGTTATGAATTAACAGTGAACAGATGGGGGGGCACCACAACATGAGGAACTGTATTAAAGGGTCACGGCGGCGTCAGGAAGGTTGAGAACCACTGTTACAGGTTAGCATGCTTCAGCCTCCTGAGTGCTCTCAGTACCAATGTGCTGCTCAGTGACGTGGTGAATCTTGAAAACATATTAGGCAAAGTAAGCCTGTCACAAAACTCAATACTGTATGATTCCACTTCCACTAAGTAGCTGACACAGCCAACTTCAGAGAGGCAGGAAGTAGACAGTAGCCATCTGAAACCAGGTGGAGGGGGAGATGGGTCCCCATTGTAAAATCAGCAGAGTTTCAGCTCTGCAGATTCAAGAGTTTTGGACACTTGCTGCACAACAATGTGAATACACTAGGACCCCAGGGCGGGGGAGGAGGGGATTGCAGGGGGGGGGGGTGAGAGGGAGGGGAGTGGAGGGGGCAGTTACAGAATTGAATAGGGTTGATGGTCAGATAACGCTGTAAATGGACTCACCCAACTATGTGCACTTGCAAACTTAATGGTATGTATAGTTTACATCCGTTTTAAGCCATAGCTTTACTCTCCGGCAAATGTTTTGTTATTGCGTGTTTGTTTGTTTTCTAATGGGGATAGCCTGCTCTCATCGTGGTTTGTAGCTTAACCCAGAATAACTTCCTTGGGTTTTACACAGACCAGTAGTAAAACTGAGATCTTTAACTAAGCTGAGCCATTTATGTGCCTAAAAGTCTGCTACAGTTCCGTCAAGTCACTAGGACTGAAGAAAAACAAGAGGAAACAGTCACATGTGCACACATCTGTGCATGCATGTGGAGGCCAGAGGCCAGCCTCAGGTGTCTTCAGACACCTACTTTTTTTTTTTTTTAAGACAGTGAGCCCTCTCGCTGGCCAAAAGCTACCTTACCAGTAAACCCAGGGGACGTTCCCTGGTACCACCTCCTCAGTGCTGGGGTTAGAACATGTACTACCATGCCCAGGGGTTTTTGCTTGGGTTCTGGGGACCGAACTCAAGTCCTTACGCTTGCACGTACACTTGACCATCTGAGAAATCTCTCCAGATAATAAGGTCTTACAAGTGCGAAAACGCAGGGAGGTTCTAGCAAAGACACACAGAATAAACATTTGTGGGGTTTGCTTAGTTGCTTGGTTGGTTTGGTTTTTGGGGGGAAAGGGTTTCTCTGTGTGGCCCTGGAACTCACTCTGTAGACCAGGCTTAGCCTGGAACTCAGAGACCCACTTGCCTCTGCTGCCTGAGTGCTGGCATTAAAGCTGTGAGCTGCCACCACGCAAAGACAACATAAGCATTTTTGATGGACAGAAGAGTGGTAAGGGTCACATTATTTACTCAGATTCCTTTGTTTTGCCCACTTTAGGGTCTTTTCAGGTCCCATGTAGGGCATCACAGCACATGTAACTGTCACATCTTCTCTTACCATGACATCCTTGCTTTTAATGGCTTTGCTGGGTCTATGGAACACTGGCCAGACACTGTATACTCGGTCCTGGAATCTGTCTTTTGTTCTCATATCAGTGTGGGCGCTAGGCTCAGAGGAGGAAGACTCTAGAGGTATAAAGTACTACGTAAGTGTCACTATAGATGTTGACATCCATCACCTGGCCGGGAACTTTGTCAGGCATCTTCACCATAAAGTGTTCTTACTTCACCCACCCGGATTCTGAGCCAGGAAGTCCCTGTGCACAGTCAGCACCTGAGGAGGATTAAGCTCTCTTCAAGGCTGGAAGCATCTGCATAATTTATGCACCTGCAGAAGCCACTGCCTCCCTTGCCCACACTCTGATCTACATAGAGAATATACATGATTCTCTTTAGAGTGGTATAGGCTCCTGGATATTCATTTTACACATCAGGCTATGGTTGGACTCCAGCGTGCTTTCCTACTCCCTGCCCTTCTGTTCCAGCAGTATTGCAGGCATCTGTGAGTCCTTACCTGTACTAAATAGTAGACTTGGGCTGGAGAGATGGCTTAAGAGGTTAAGAGCACTGGCTGTTCTTCCTAAAGCTCCTGAGTTCAATTCCCAGCAACCACATGGTGACTCCCCACCATTTGGTTTTTTGTTTTGTTTTGTTTAGTTTTTTGAGACAGGGTCTCTCTGTGTTAGCCTTAGCTGTCCTGGACTCTCTTTGTAGACCAGGCTGGCCTTGAACTCACAGGAATACCTCTGCCTCTGCCTCCTGAGTGCTGGGATTAAAGGTATACACCACCACGCCAGGATCCCAACCATTTGTAACGAGATCTGGTGCCCTCTTCTGGAGTGCAGGAAGTACACTGTATACATAGTAAATAAATAAATCTTTAAAAAAAAAAAAAAAGGTAGACTTAAGATGGATACTTTTTAACTAACTGCCCTTCTTCCATACATCGATGACAGTGTGCTTCAGTGAAAATTATTTGAACATTTACGCCGACCTTGGTCTCCTGACCGAGGCAGTGTGTCCATCAAGTTCCTTCCTTGTTTATTTCGGGGAGTTTCCACTACCTGCTTTTGAACTGCGGCTGACCTCCATTCACTGAAACCACAGATGAGAAGTGTCAACTGCGGAAGTCTATCCATGCCCGTCCTCCTGCCCTCATCCTCACCACACACTGTAGTTCATCAATTCAGTGAACTGCTGAAGAAGTGTTCTGACGGCCAGGCTCGGTGGCGCACTCCTGTAACCCCAGCACTCTGGGGGCAGAGGCAGGCAGAGCTCTGTGAATTGGAGGCCAGCCTGGTCTATAAAGCAAGTCCAGAACTGTCAAGTCTACACAGAGAAACCCTGTCTAGAAAGAAAGAGAGAGAGAAAGGAAGAAAGAAAGAAAGAAAGAAAGAAAGAAAGAAAGAAAGAAAGAAAGAAGTGCATGTATGCTCTGGCCTTCTGGCAATTGCATTTAATTCTTTGTCAGAGTTGGGAACTTCTTATATGTTTTTGGCTGCTATGAGCAATAATGCTTGGCATTACATCTATGGAGTTGAGCTATGGAGAGCCCTGTTCTTCCTGGACCACACACTCTGGCAGCACGGGAAATACTGAAGGCAGCCTCACTCACTTGGTGGGGACCAGGCCAGACTTCTAAGGGTATCACCAGGGCTCTGCTCCTGCCCCACCCCCTTTTAAATAATTACTTAGTTTTATTTTATGTGCATTGAAGTTTTGCCTGCATGTATGTCTGTGTGAGGGTGTCAGATCATGAAGTTATAGACAGTTGTGAGATGCCATGTGGTTACTGGGAACTGAACCCCAGTCCTCTGGAAGAGCAGTCCGTGCTCTTAACCACTAAGCCATCTTGTGGGGGACAGTCATTCTAAGACCCCCGAGCTCATAGTAAGAGCTCCTCCTTTCTGGCTATAAACTAGCTTATCCAGTAAGACTACTGGTAAAATCAAATTAAAGGCCAGCTGCCCATGAGCAGCAGTTCCGGGAACTTTTTCCTGACTAACCAAATCTTTTACAACTTCTCTCTCTCTCTGGAATTTCTCCCCCTTCTGTGGTTATAGCAGCCATAAAGGTAGACACCTGCTGGAGCATCTCACAGTTAGGTATCCATAGCAACCCTAGCTTATAGAAATACCCATCCCCCCACCCCCGCCTATAAAAACCCTGTGAAATTTTTCAATAAATGGGGCTTGATCAGAATCCAGACTTGCCCTCATTTCTTTGTGTCTCCTGTCCCCCCACTCGTCTGCCCTCTACACAGGTACCCATTGAAGACCCCACAGGCTGGGACACCACCTCTCCAGCCCCCTGCTTCTGATGCCTTAAACAAACTGTGGAGGAGAGTGACCCTGGAAACCGCCCCCAGAATGGCAGGTCTGAACTCAGATTCCACGGGCGGCCCTGGAAGACTGTCTGGGCCTCTTCTCACCTCTACCCTCACATCTGTTCTCATCACTTCATTGGGGATGTCATACCTGGGGCATCCAACACCTGCAGGGGCCCTCCTAGGCCTATGGTTGCCAGCCAGGTGGAGATGCCTTGAATCAGATACCACCCATCTGTGCTGACATTGGCAATCACAGCTCTACCCTGTCCATACCCTGGACCAGCGTTCCAAGGCTGCATCTCTCTGGGATGGTCTTTGTTTTCCAGCTGCAGGCTCCGCCCCACCACCATCCTGCTTTCATGTTGTATTTCTCTCACTAATAACCTTCTACAAGGATATTCAGACAGGGACTGATGAGCCCAAATGGTGCTCCAGAGACAGAGAGATGATCAGAAGGTCTGTGTCCGATGTCTTCCTCCACAGATACCCGCCTTATTATTTGACACAGGAGCTCCCACCTGAAGCCTGCCCATTCTACTAGTCTGGTGGCCAGCAAGTCCCAGGGGTCCTCCTGCCTCTGTATCACCAGCATTGCATTTCAGGTGCATGCCGGTACGTGCAGCTTTGCACACAGTTTCGGAGTAATTGAACCTGGGACCTCATGCTTGCCTGGCAAGCAGTTTACTGACGGAAAGTCTCTCCAGTGAAATTAAATGTTCATGTTAAACAACACAAACAGAAAACAAGCCAAGAAGGGCTGCTCTGTCTGGCTCTCTGAAGTAAATTGAGAACCCTAGATTTTCTCCAGACTAAAGTGAAGTTTAGGAGGACCCACAGGAGGGGCCAGGGCAGTTGTTATTGTCCTTTTGAAAATAATCTGTCATCTTACTATGGCTTGTTGGTACAGAAATGGATTTAGAGTGTTAACTACTCTGATCTATCACCTTGCACTCTATTCATTTTTAAAACAGTATGGAAGGGGCTGGAGAGATGACTCAGAGGTTAAGAGTGCTGTCTCCTTTTCCAAAGGACCCAGGTGTGGTTCCTAGCACTCACAGAGTAGCTCACAACCATCTGTAACTCCAGTTCCACAGGATATGGCACCCTTTTCTGGGCACCTCATACTCTCGGCTCATGTGAGGTATATAGACACACATGCAGGCAAAGCACCCATACACCCATACACCCATACATATAACAATACACACACCCATACATAAAATAAAAGTAAACCTAAAAACAAAACAAAACAAAACAAAACCCAGCATGGAAGGAGGATGAAACCATTTCATCTTTGGAGATAAAGAGAAATTCCCCACATATGAAGTTCATCAAAAGCAGTAAGAGCCTACCCTCTTGGCTACTTGGGCTCTGTATATTTGAAATGCTGTTACATTATGCCTTGGCACAATGGATCTAGGTATGTTTTACAAAATCGCTCTTTTAGTGCAGTGGTTCTCAACCTTCCCAATGCTGTGACCCTTTAATACAGTTCCTCATGTTGTGGTGACCTCCAAGCATAAAATTATTTTATTGCTACTTCATAGCTTTTGATTTTGCTCGTGTTATGAATCAAAATATAAATATCTGGTATGTGACCCCTATTTGGGTCTCAACCCACATTTTGTACTACATTACGTGCCACATTTTCTTGCCTTTGGGGGCTCAGATACTTCTAGAAAGGCTTCTAGAAAATCCTTTGGAATGGGACTAAAGAGATGGCTCAGTGGTTAAGAGTTCAATTCCCAGCACTTGGGAGGCAGAGGCAGAGGAATCTCTGTGAGTTTGAGGCCAGCCTGATCTACAAAGTGAGTCAAGCTGGGCGAGGTGGCACACGCCTTTAATCCCAGCACTCAGGAGGCAGAGGCACATGGATTGCTGTGAGTCTAGGACAGCCAGGGCTACACAGAGAAACCCTGTCTCAAAAAACAAAACAAAACAAAACAAAACAAAAAAGAGTTCAACCCAGAACCCATATGGTAACTCACAATTGCCTATAACTCCAGTCTCAAAGGATCGAACACCACTGGGTGTGGTGGTGCATGCTTTTAATCCCAGTGCTCAGGAGGCAAAGGCAGGCAGATTTCTGTGAGTCGAAAGCCAGTCTGCTCTACAAAGTGAGTCCAGGACAACTAAGGCTATCCTGTCTTGAAAAAAAAAAAAAAAAAAAAAAAAGATTTGACACCCTCACACAGACATATACACAATGCAAAATACCAATGACTATATATGTATATATATATATATAGTCATTTTTAATAAAAGAAAAATCTTTGGAATGAATCTGATGTGTTTCTGCCTCCAAAACTGGAATACCTAGTAATTTAGTTAGGGTTTCTATTGCTGTGATGAGACACCATGATCTCTCGGCATCTCCTAAAGGAGCGCATCTAATTGCAGACGGCTTAGAGTTCAGAGGATCAGTTCATTACTGTGGTCCCATGCTCCACTTCCTCCCTCTGGGCAACTAGATGCCCAGCTGGACAGGTGGGGTCGGCTGGATCCCAGTAAGGCTGGGAGTGTGTGTGTGTGTGTGTGTGTGAGTGTGTGTGTGTGT
Organism: Acomys russatus; assembly: GCF_903995435.1. Taxonomy (NCBI): domain Eukaryota; kingdom Metazoa; phylum Chordata; class Mammalia; order Rodentia; family Muridae; genus Acomys; species Acomys russatus. The sequence continues at coordinate 23,469,897 of NC_067143.1, forward strand.
GTGTGTGTGTGTGTGTGTGTGTGTGTGTGTGAGTGTGTGTGTGAGTGTGTGTGAGGTGGTGGTGTGTGAGTGTGTGTGAGTGTGTGTGTGAGTGTGTGTGTGTGAGTGTGTGTGTGTGAGTGTGTGTGTGAGTGTGTGTGTGAGTGTGTGTGTGTGTGTGTGTGTGTGTGTGTGTGTGTGTGTGAGTGTGTGTGTGAGTGTGTGTGAGTGTGTGTGTGTGTGAGTGTGTGTGAGTGTGTGTGTGTGTGTGTGTGTGTGTGTGTGATGACTATATGACCTCATATAAGATCCAGATCAAGGGCTGGAGAGATGGTTCAGTGGCTAAGAGCCCTGTCTGCGCATCGATTCCCAGCAACCACATGGTGAGTGTGTTCTTCTCCAAGGTTTTCAATGTGCTACAGCTCTTTTGGGTGACAGCAGTGGGGGTCTGCTTCTTCCCTTCGGAGTGTCTAGGCAGTGGAGTGTGCAGGCACCTGATGAAGGAACAAAGCCTATCTGGGCAGGTGGGGCTGAGGGTCTCAGTCTGGCGGTGAATGCGCAGAGAGAGAGAGACAGAGACAGAGAGAGAGAGAGAGAGAGGGAGAGAGAGAGAGAGATGCCCTCTCTAAAGCAGCTCTGCAGGTGTTACTGCCTTGTAGCTCAAAGCTTTCCCAGTGACACAGGAACAATTCTACAATATTGGTGAAACAGCTTGTGCACTTTGCTCGGGGTGAATGGGGTGAACCTTGGGGAGTGCGAAGGGATTTCCAGGGTGGGCTCATACCATTGCTTGAGGCTCAGATGGCGGGAATCCTTTGTTTGTGTGGAGAGGCATTCCAGGTGCTAGGCTATATGGCTAACCAGGGAGGTACATGTGCCAGGGCGCGCAGGCCCAGAACAGGGAAGGAGAGAGCCTTACGCCTGTTCCTCTCAAGACTAAGATTTCTTGGATTTGGACACATCTCCACCTCGCTCCAGCTCCAAGCTGGTTTACCTGGTAGCACAGGAAGCACGGTGGTGGCACACAGGCAGACATGGTGCTGGAGAAGGGGCTGAGAGTTCTACATTCAGTTTGGCAGGCGGCCAGCCAGCCAGCCACTGGGCCTAGCTATGGTACTTGAAACCCAAAGCTCACCACCCTCCCCCCCTCCACTAACAAGATTCCTCCAGTAAGCAGTAGGCCACACCTATTCCACCAAGGCCACTCATCCCGATGCCACTCCCTAAGCATTTAAATATTAGTCTACGGGGGTCATTTTTATTCAAACCACCACATCCCACTCCCTGGCCCCCACAGGCTTGTAGCCATATCATAATGCAGAAATGCGTTTATCTAGTCCCATTTCAAGAGCCCCCACAGTCTATCAGTCTCAATCCTATTTGAAAATCCAAAGTCCAGGCTGGAGAGATGGCTCAGAGGTTAAGAGCACTGTCTGTTCTTCCAAGGGTCCCGAGTTCAATTCCCAGCAACCACATGGTGGCTCACAACCATCCATAATGAGATCTGGTGCCCTCTTCTGGTGTGCAGGTAGACATGTGGGCAGAACACTGTATGCTTAATAAATAAATCTTATTTTTAAAAAAAAGATCCAGATTAAAAGCAAATCACCTACTTCCAACATAATAATGCAGAGAATAGACATTATACCCCAAAGGGAGGAGGGGAGCATAGTGAGGAAGTACTGGACCAAGGCCAGACAAACCCAGCTGGGCAAACTTGAAACTCGGCATCTCAGTATCTGATGTCAAAGTGTTCCTCAGATCTCCAACTCCTTCCAGCTTTATTGACTGCAGCACACTTCTTTCTCTTGGCTGGTTCCACTCCCGTGAGCAGCCTTTCTCTGCAGATATCCCATGACTCTGCCACCTCCAAAAAAGGTTGGGTCTCTAAGGCAATTATCTTAACTAGGTTTTCCATTGTTGTGAAGAGACGCCATGATCAAGTCAACTCTTTTTTTTTTTTTTTTTTTTAATGAGACAGGGTTTCTCTGTGTAGCCTTGGCTGTCCTGGACTTGCTTTGTAGACCAGGCTGGCCTTGAACTCACAGCGATCCACCTGCCTCAGCCTCCCGAGTGCTGGGATTAAAGGCGTGCGCCACCACGCCTGGCTAAGTCAACTCTTATAAAGGACAACATTTAACTGGGGCTGGCTTACAGTCTCAGAGGTTCAGTCCATCATCATCATGGCGGGAAGCATGGCAGCACACAGGCAGACATGGTGCTGGAGAAGCGAAGAGTTCTACATCTTGATCCCCAGACAAAAGGAGACTGTATGTGACGATGAGCATAGCGTGAAGATACATGACCTCAAAGCCCCGCCTCTACAGCAACACACTTCCTTTAACAGGGCCACACCTCCTTCAGTAAGGCCACCCCCTCCTAATAATGCCACTCAGTATGGTGCTGGCATTCAAACACATGAGTCTATGGGGCCGTGCCTACGCAAACCGCCACACATTGTACATTTGAACATTGTTTTCTTCCATTCTCATTGTCCTCATCTTCTGGAATTCTAATTAAACAGAAATTTCATTCCTATTTACACTATCTACCCTACACTTCCTTGTCCATCTTTATGTTGTCCTTTGAGTAATATCTTCATATCTATATCCCAGTTTACTAATTTTTTTCTTCATCTGTTTCTGAACTGCAATATATATATATATATATATATATATATATATATATATATATATATATATATATATGTACGTACACAGGCAAACCATCATGTTCCTGCATACACACATACCCTCACACTCACACACAATCACACACGTACTATCACACAAATAAGTAAACGCACCGGGGTTTTTTTGTTTGGTTTTGTTTTTTGGTTATTGTTGCTTTGTTTTTTGTTTGTTTGTTTGTTTTTGGTGGTTTTGTTTGTTTGTTTGTTTGGTTTGGTTTTTTGAGACAGGGTTTCTCTGTGTAGCCCTAGCTGTCCTGGACTTTGTAGACCAGGCTGGCTTCAAACACACAAAGATCCGCCTGCCTCTGCCTCCCGAGTGCTGGGATTAAAGACGTGCATCACCTATACCAGGCATGGTGGTACACTCCTTTAATCCCAGCACTCGGGAGGCAGAGGGGACAGATCACTGTGAGTTCAAGGCCAGCCTGGTCTACAAAGCAATGTCCAGGACAGCCTGGAGAAACCCTGTCTGGAAAAACCATGCACCACCATGCCTGGCTAAATGTACTTTTTCAAAAAAAGAAACTTCATGTTCATTTGCTGTCACCCTTCTCATCTCCCTACCTATAATCTATTTTTTTTCTCTCAATACATTTCCTTAATAGGGAAATTGATACAAGCAGAGCCAAATGACTTATAGTCTTTTGTGACTGGCATCTTTCACTTATCACAATTCTAAACTGTCTTTTAAGTCAGCTCTTTTCTCTTAACAACTATATTTCTCATTTCTCCGACTGCTGCCACTTGTTTTCAATTTACCTCCTGACGTTTTTGATGGTATTATTATTCCTGTGACTCTCTGACGTTTTTGATGGTATTGTTATTTCTGTGACTCTGTCTTTAACTATTTCACTATAGTTCTGTTTGTTTGGAGTTCTTTTGTTTGTTAGTTTGGTTGGTTTTCTTTGTTTGTTTGTTTGTTTGCAACAGGGTTTCTCTGTGTAGCATTGGCTGTCCTATCCGCCTGCCTCTGCCTCCTGAGTGCTGAGATTAAAGGCGTGCATCACCACTGACTGTGGTTCTGTGTTCTAAACCAGCTTCTACTCATTTTTCCACATGGTAGTTTGTTTCCTTGTGTAGCTGGTGATTTGAGGCTGCAAACTGATACTTAGTTTATACTTCTTTGTAAGAGGTTTGAGTTTTATTTGTACTTTATTCTTTTTGTTTGTTTGTTTTGAGACAGGGTCTCTCTATGTGGTCCTGACTGTCATGGAGCTCACTGTGTAGACAAAGCTAGCCTTGAACTACAATGATCTGCCTGCCTCTGCCTCCTGAGTGCTGGGCTTAAAGGTGGATGCTACCAAGCCTGCCTCAAGAAGTTTACATTGTAAATCCTCACAAGAAACTATAGCCGGCCGTGGTGGCACACGCCTTTAATCCCAGCACTAGGGAGGCAAAGGCAGGTGGAATGCTGAGAGTTCGAGGCCAGCCTGGGCTACAAAGCGAGTCCAGGACAGCCAAGGCTACACAGAGAACCCCTGTCTCAAAAAACAAAAGCAAAACAAAGCAAAAAGAAACTATATAAAAGACTGTAACAGTGAGAGCTTCTGGCCCACAATCCTTTACAATGGTCCAGCTTAAAGTTGGAACCTACATTTCATTTCTAGTCCCTTGCTATTTACATTTTTTTCTTTTTCTTTCAGAGTTAGGGTCTCATATAAGCTAACCTGGCCTCATACTCACTGTATTGCTCGGGATAACCTTGAACTTCTGATCCTATTGCCTTTGCGTCCCTAGTACTGGGAATACAGGTGTGGACTGCCGTGCCTGACTTTATGTCGTGCTGGGGATGGTCCCCAGGCCTGCATGCTAGGCAAGAGCTCTACCAATTAATCCATATCCCTTGTTCTGAACACAGAACTCACTTTTATCTGCTTTTCCTGTGTATGCTGACTTCCTGTGCGTGTGTGAACGCATGCACGCCTCTGTGTGTGTGTGTGTGTATGTGTGCTCCTCAGAGCTATCCTTGGCTTCCTGTGTGTCTGACTATACACAGAAGCTTGCCCCTCGGCATATCCAGTTTGCTACCCTACTGCTACCTCCTGGAGCCCCGGCCCGTGTCTCTTTCTGCCTTCGTTCACTAACCTTAGGAAGCTCGAGCCTCCCAAGCAATTAATCCTCTGCGTATTCTTTCACTTCGCCTGCAGATCTGCCACTCTCCTCCCATGTGCCGGCAGCTGCAAACCTGACTAACAGGAAGGCTCCATCAGCACACCCAACCTGTCCCGGGGATTTTCAGTGACTTCCTTAACCACCACCATATCTGCATGTATACAAATGGCATATATTAAAAACAGGGTAACTGGCCAGGGTGGTGGTGGCACACGCCTGATCAATGTGAGTTCGAGGACAGTCTGGTCTACAAAGCGAGTCCAGGACAGCCAAGGCTACACAGAGAAACTCTATCTTGGAAAAAAAAAAAACCAAAAAAGGGGGGGAAAAAGAAAAGAAAAGAAAGAAAAGCAGGGTAACTGAGGCACAGAAAACTTGGGCAGCTTGTTTGCATCCCACTACTTGCAACTGTGGGAACTGAGAGGTGACCCAGAAGCAGTCTGGCTCTTTTCCACTGTCCATGGTTGCAGAAAGAAACAGAAGGGTCTGGGACCACCAGGGACTTGGCACAAGTCCTGCTGATCAGGGACTGGCTCCAAAAAGCCAGGAGCTCATGAAAGGCCAGTACTGGCCTGTTACCATGTGTGCCACAGCAAGGCTTGGCAGTAAGCCTAAGGTTCTCAGAGCTTTTTCACGATTGGAAAAACAAAAGCCCAAATGCTAACCCGAAGGGTCAAGAGTCTCCTGCCTGCCTTTGTGTTGACAGACCACAAAAATCAATGCCACGGCTACCCTGAGTGCACGACACTAGCAGCTTTGCTGCATTTTTCAGCTTGACTAGGAAACCCTGAGAGGAGAGTCCAGTCCCCACATCTGGCTTCATCCAACAGACCTGTGAAACTGAAAGCCCAGTGTCAACAGGCAGTTGTCAATATCCAGAGCTGCTGAGTGACACCTCCATGAGGAGTGATGGCAGACAATTGGCCCAGGGAGGCCAGTGAGTCAGGGACATGTGCCCTCCTTGTGTACAGTGCGTGGTCAGAGGACCTGCCTCCTCCTGGTCAGCCACATCCTTAAAAGCAAGCGTGCTGTCGATAGTACTGACCATCGATGGTGTGCTTATCCAGGCCCCGTGCCATGCTCACACAGAGCAGCACGTACAAAGCTGTACAAAGCTGCCTCCACATGGAGTCATCAGTGAAGCCCAGGGACACCAATGCTGTCACTCCTTATGCACGCGAGAGGGCACGTGCTGCTGAAAATGACTTTCCCCAGGCCCCGCAATCCAAAGGAAGAGAGGACAAGAAGCTAGCTCTAGATTCAGCAAACCCTACAGTAGTGTTTCCTTATCCCACCTCGGAGTGTCCCTTAGGACCTGACCAGGCAAGTCACACCACCCAGGGAGCAAAGACAAGCCTTCTCCCAGGGGTCTTCAGTTTGTCTTCCCTCCAAGGAGACTCTGATCACTAGGAGTCCCATTCATTGGGGTTTCCCAACGCCACAGAGGGAACCACATCAGTCTGGGGGCAGGGTTTACCTTTACTGCTTCCCAGCTGGAATTCACCAGGTGCTGCCGGAAGGGCCCAAAACCTGAAACCAAAGAGACCCGAGTTTGCTCAAACCAGTCCAGGTCACCCAGTAGTAAGTTTCACGACCAGGTAACAAGTTCCACAGGCCCCAGAGAACTGCAACTTTGCTCATCTGAGAGCTTCTTCAGAATCCTCTGTGTGAACCCCAGTGGGGGAGCCCAAAAGTAAAGGGAGTGTGTGTAGAGCTACAGCTGGGTGTGGTGGCGCACGCATGTAATCCCAGCACTGGGGAGGCAGAGGCAGGTGGATCACTGTGAGTTCGAGGCCAGCCTGGTCTACAAAGTGAGTCCAGGACAACCAAGGCTACACAGAGAAACTCTACCTCATAAAACAAACAAAGAAGAAGAAGAAGAAGAAGAAGAAGAAGAAGAAGAAGAAGAAGAAGAAGAAGAAGAAGAAGAAGAGAAACTTTTAGAGGGGGGAAAAAGTAAGGAGAGGGGGAAATCTAAGGAATATTGGTCCAAAAAAACAAACAAACAAACAAACAAAACTGACATCTGGACACCATAATAATTACAAACTTTGAGACTTCAGTGTGTATGGCTCATGGGGTGACAGGCCATAGTTAATATGCACAGGGTCTTGGGTTCAACCCCAAGTGCCAAAAACAAAAGAAAGCATACCGGCTTGCCCAGCATGGACAAAGGCCGGGGTTCAAACCCCAGCATAAAAATAGCCTTGAGAGCACTCAATGAAGGATTGTCTACACTGGGTTGGCTGATGGGCACGTTGGCTGGGGGCTGTCTTGTTAACTGATGTGAGGAGACCCAGTTTACTGTGGGCAACACCATTCCCTAGACATCAGGTCCTGCACCTTACAAAAATGGAGAAATCAAGGTGAGCACAAGAAAGCAAGAGCGCAGTCATGCATGCACTTCTCCCTGCCGCTAACAGTGGAGGTGATGGCACCAGCTGTCGGAAATTCCTGGACTGACTTCCTCCCAGGAGGGACTGGAACCCGGCACTGGAGATTGAAATGAACTCCTTTTACCCTCTAAGTTCCTTTGGGTTCCCTGTTGGGTTTTGTGGTTTGTTTGTTTTCTCTAGGTATTTTAACATAGCCAAATGAATCTGGAACACACACCAAGTGTTAAAATAAGGGTGGTGGTGGTGATGGAAGAAGCCATAAAGGAAGAAGTGTGAGGGGATTTTGAGGTCATGACCAAGTTAAACATCTTGACTGTGGAGGTTAATCCAGGAACTACACACTGGTTGAAAATTTTACACACACACACACACACACACACACTCTCTCTCTCTCTCTCTCTCTCTCTCTCCTCTCTTTTGTGTGTCTCTCTGTGTGTCTCTCTGTCTCTCTCTCTGTGTGTCTCTCTGTCTCTCTCTCTCTCTCTCTCTCTCTGGTTTTTCGAGACAAGGTTTCTCTGTGTATCCTTGGCTGTCCTGGACTTGCTGTGTAGACCAGGCTGGCCTCGAACTCACAGCGATCTGCCTGCCTCTGCCTCCTGAGTGCTGGGATTAAAGGCGTGCGCCACCACACCCAGCTGCCTTCTTCTTAATTGTACTAATGTCAGTATGTTAGCTTTGATGTCAAAGATGTCAGGGTCAGATGACTCCATTGAAAGTTGTAATGAGTTCTCTGTGTATTTCTTTACAATTTCCCCTTGACCTATTATATTTCTAAAATGAAGAATATGTAACCTCCTAAGCCGGGGAAGCTAGCTTGTCAGACACTCATCTCAGGTTGGGCCAACAATGTCCTATTCAGTTCTATTTGGAATACGACTAAGGGGTTGAGTTCCTGATTCTTATAACATATTTCTAAATCCCCACACATTTGAAACTTATATATAAAAGGTTAGAAGTCTACATCAAGAGTCTGGACCCCAGAGTCTCTAGAGTAGGTGGCAACATTGGAAAAGGGATCCAGCTGTGCCTAGCAACAGCTGAGTGCATGGGTCTTGACCCACCAACAGCAGTGGGTCACGGGGAGAAAAAGCTTAGGGGACAGAAAGCTTTTCAACAGAATGTCCCACCAACACTGGACTTCTGCCCGGCTTTGACTGACGGGGACACACCATCTTGCAGCTGCTATGGGGACCTGCAGCTATAAAGAACGGCGTAGAAAACGTTGAGCTTAAGTAGAAATATTAAGAAGCCAGTTTTCTCTTGGATAATAAAAAGCTACCAACTCACATCCCAGGCTTTAGAATCATACTCAGCTTTGCGAAGACTACATCTCTTATTTGTCTTCAACTAGGAGAGCTAACTCAGGGAGCAGGGTTTGTAGGTCCTGTTTTGCTGGGCTAAACTTCACTCACCATCAAGGCTGCCTTGGAGTGTGGAGTTGGGGAGTCAGCCAGAGAAATCTGGTGGCATCAGGGGACCCTTGGGAGGAGTGCCAGCTCGCCTGGTCTCTCATTCTGCTGTTGCTGCCAGCCAAAACCTTGATCTGAAGGCTGTTTGGTGGGGTCCCTGCTCTTCTACCATCTGTCTAAATGCCAAGTGTCAAGACAAGGTTTACACACTCAGCAGATCCAGTTAAGTGACGAGCCTGCCCCGGTGACTCAAAACGTTGCTAATAGGAGCAGGCCTCACTCTGGAATCCAGTGGGCATTCTCCAGTGGCGCCTGGCTGCCAGCTACTGCCAGCTGATGAGACAAATGTCGGGTGAGGTGTGTGCCCAAGAGGGGGCACAGCACGTTTCCCTGCCCGTATTTCATCTGAGATGGGCACACCTTCTACCAAGAGTCTGGCTTCCCCAGGAAGTCAAGTCCAATTGGAACCATTCAATCTCTGGACTCAAAATAAGAAGATAAAAGTGGAAGGGGATGAAAGTGTTTCAAAAGAGTTTTCTTTTTTCTCTCTTTCTCTCTCTTTTTGGAAGGTTGATAGTATGAATCACTGTCCCAGAGTATTTATCAAAGTAGTTTTCAATTAAGGTGGGTGACAGGAATCCTTTGTGCTCCCTTTATCGAATACAAGTTGAAAAACTCGAAGTGTGCCAAATGGGTCTAACTAGAAATAAATAAAATGCTTTGGTGTCTAGCTAAGAGTAAAAACATTGTGAGGAAAGAGCAAGCCCTTAGGGACCAGCTGTGACAATGACAAGACATGCATGTGGCTGGGGTGACTTCTGATGTGCTACTGAGACAGAGAAGACACCGTGTGTGTGTGTGTGTGTGTGTGTGTGTGTGTGTGTGTGTGTGTGTGTAATGGGGTTCAGAGGCATCAGCCAGTGTGTATTTGGTTAGTTCAGTGTTCCCTTAGCAGCAAAAGCACGGGGTGGGGGTGGGGGTGGGGGCGTGCAGGGCTGGGGACTGCAGACTGGATCAAGGCGTGGTCATTGTAGAAGGAAAACTGTGTGAGCCTGGTAAGCGTCTGTCCTGTCCGAATCTGCAATTCTATCCTGGCCACTGGGTCCTAGCTTTAGGGACAGCAGGTGACAGCCTAGGCTCCTCCCCAAGGAGCTGAAGGACAAACAAGGTCTGAGTGAACCTAAGCCACAAGTGGGCACCTCTGTGCATGCCAGTCTAGTTATTTGTGGCGAAAGGGGCTCAGAGGCAGGAAAGCTCGTGCTTTTTAATAGGGCAGAGCAGGAAGTCAGCTCCCATCTGGAATTTCTACCAACACCAGTTGCCACTCACAGTCCCCAGGGAGAGCTGTTTACTAGCAGCATGGAGCAAGCGCGCGTTCCAGGCGGCAGCAGAAAGCAGCAGCAATCCGGAATGCAAGGAAATGCGGGGCTTACCGGTCACCACCACGCAGCTGGGTTGTGAATCCATGAGGCCCGGCAGAGTTAGGCTGGCGGGAGGCTGGGCTAGCCACGATCCGGCCCTGGAAAAGGCGAGGAGCACATGGGGAGTGTAGCAAGGCCACGCCCTCGGGATCCGGTGGCCTCTGGATGCTCAAGCCTAGAGGGTCACAGCGTCTCGAGAACTCACCAGGACGCAGCTTAGTTGGTTCCTTAGGATGCATGACACCAACGTGCTCCATCCTGTAGCGACTAACTGTCCCGAGACTGCGCCAGTACTGGGACTCGGGACTGAAATCGCTCAAACTAGGGCCACGGGTCTTCACCCTATCTGTTGTTTGTACCTACCTTGATTACCTTGACCCCCACCCCCGTGGAAACCCCCGCTGCCCAAAGTAGTCCCGGTGTTTGGAAAGTGTGACTTGGTCGCGTGACTGCGCTTAAATTCTGCAAAGCATTTAAACAGGCAACCAAGCACTCACTCAGAAAACACACACTGGAAGCTGACTGTAGGCGTCGGTTGCAAGCACCTGCTGCCTAGACCCGGTGGGGCCACCGTCAAATTAATCTCAGCGCCTGAGTTTTTTTGTTCCGCGGAGTGGGGGCTCATCCCCGCCCGCGTATGTGGAGCATACTGCCTCCCACGCATGTCCCCCAGCTGCATCAGCCTGGAGCGACAGGGGCTCACCAGCTGCTTCATGTCTGCTGCCTTCAGACTGTTGCATCCTGTCTGTGAAGTGCTTCCTACTGCGTTCCCTGGCAAAAGTGCCTCCCCGATGTCACCCACAAGGCTTGGCATCTCTCTTGGGTTCTGGATGCACTCGGGCTCTTTTAAATTCTGTCAGAGAAACAATAAGAAATCACACGTTTGGGGCCAGTTCGTCTATCAATTATGCAGCATACTGACCTTTCAAAAAAACAAAACAAAACAACCTTTTTTTTTCCCCTTTAAAAAACAAACTACAACACTCTTTTTCTAAGGCTATGTAATAGAGAAACAAAAACGCATACTTCTTTTCCCCCATCTGGCCTGGGGAGCGAGCTGTGCTCAAGCATCACGCCCTACAGCTTCCAGAAACTTCCCCTCGCTGGTGGCTGGGTGTTCCGGTGAGACCCAGTAGTTTGCTAACTACTTAATTGGCCCCGTGAGACCTTCCCTTTAATTGGCCCCTTGAGGTGGGGTCTTGGCTTCTTGTCACCCGAGAACTGGTGAAAAGCAGCCGTTTGGTTCAGCTAGCTCTCTACACTTTTCCCAGAAGGCTAGAGCCAGCCGGCCAGGTGCTAGAGGAACTCATGGGCTTTGTACTGGGCCTGGGTAGGGGTGGGATGGGGCTGAGGGTGTCTGGGTCCTAGTTTCTTACACTCCTGTGGCATTTGTAGACATTTGTCCAATTCCCTCTACTGAGCTGTCCCTCCTTGGTTGGTGGCCTTTACATATTTCTGATAAGGAGGGATTTGCTTCCCAGTCACAATTAAAGCAGATCAAACATCCGTGTTCGTAAAGGTGGTGCCTGGCAGTCCTGAGTAGGTGCGGAAGTGGTGGCAAGCAGATCTCTGTGAGTTCGAGGCCAGCCTGGTCTTCAGAGTGCAGTCCAGGAGAGCCAGGGCTACACAGGTAAACTCTGTCTCAAACAAACAAACAACTCCAAAAAAAAAAAAAAAAAAAAAAAAAAACCAGAACAAACAGAAGTCATCAAGTCATGTGACCCTGTGTACTAAGGCTTACTAAGCAGTCCCCTTAGCTGCAATGATCAGTTGTGCACAATGCTACTCTTTTGGTAATGAATTCTAATCTCTGTCACAATTAGTCCTATTTAGAAAGGATCTTGAGGTGTTGCACAAGCTAGCCCAGAACGCTTCAGCTTTCGTGATCCTTTTGTTCCACCTCTCAAAAAGAGGCAGGATTATGGGTCTGTGCTGCTGTGCTCGGATGGTATTACTATTATTTTTTGTTTGTTTGTTTGCTTGCTTGCTTGGTTTTGCTTGTTTTTGGATTTGACACAAGCCATTTTTATTTTACCTTCAACTGGGGTGCACCCAGGAATTTTCACTGTCCCATAATTCCTTCACCTTTCTGCTGCCTTCACGTTTTCGCTGCCTTCACGTTTTCTCTGCCTTTGTAATGAAGTGGGTTTTTTTTTGTTGTTGTTGTTTTGGTTTGGTTTTTTGGTTTTTTGAGACAGGGTTTCTCTGTGTAGCTTTGGCTGTCCTAGACTCACTTTGTAGACCAGGCTGGCCTCAAACTCACAGTGCTCCACCTGCCTCTGCCTCCCAAGTGGCTGGGATTAAAGTAATGAAGTTTTTTTTAAAAGTCCCTAACTGACGTTAAATATTTTAGATAGTCACAATGACAGGACTGCACTCACCCCAAAGTGCAAACAAACACCGACAAAACCCCTGTGCCATCTTTCTCGAGGATGAGAAGAGCTCAGAGAAGCATAGCTTCTCAGGGCTGCTATCTGTTCTTTGGTTTCTTTTCCCACTGTAAAAACAAGCGGTTTCTGCCGTGCTAATGTCAAACCCTGATGAAATACAGTAAGCCTGAGAATTTGTAAGGCCGAGGGGAGAGGTTTGATTTAGTAGAAAGCATGCTAATCTCCCTTACAAGATAGTCCCCCGAGGGAATGTTCGCAATTATATTTGACTTGAGGCCAAGGTGCGACCCCCTCTCTGAACCAGGAAGCAAGCCATGTGTTCTCACTGGGGGACGGCCAAGATGACGATATCCTTAGACTTCAAATACTTCACATTTTAAACTAAACTTTGGGGGGATTTGTTTGAAATTCCTTACTGTTGAGTGGTGACTTCCTGCTTAAGCAAGAGAACAGACTACAAGGGCTGGTTTTTTTTTTTTTTTTTAATTGTCTTTGAGGTAAACAGATCTTATGAGAAGACACAGACAGTGTATAGTTGACATCAATGAAATTTCATCAACCTGATCAAATTCCTGCTGGGGGAGAGAAAAGAAATCAATCATCGAGACTGCAGTGATTGTTTCCAAAAAGAATGCTAACATAGCCCTCCCCTCTGTCAGACAGCTCCGCTCCCAGACCCACGGCTTATCACTACTGTCAATCACACAGCCCATGGCCAAATTGCTTCTTGTCAAAGCACTAACTGGTTCTCAAAAAAGCGTCACCTCATATTTGAGAGTCATCTCTTCTAATCCCTTGTACCCCAAGGGTGGGCAGGTATAAAGTTTCTGTAAAGGGCTGGGCAAGAGGTACTCAGGGTTAGGTACTAGGATTGTGTAGTGCAAGGCAGGCCTCTGGGGTAGCTCTCCAGTTCCTGCTGTGGTGGGCATGTGGCATAGATGCTACCTAAATCAGCTCTGGCTCTACTCCAGTGACTATTTATAGATGCTGAATTTAAATTTTTTTCTTTAATATTGACATGTCATGAAATAGTCTTCTTTTGATTTTTTTTTTTTTTTTTTTTTTTGAAACTATTGACAAATGTAGAAACTATTTTTGGGTCTTGGGCTGTACAAAAATAGGTGGTAGGATGGATGGGGGCTGTGGGTTGTACTTTATGAAATCTGTTAGAATTCAATTTTTTGAGGGGAGGTTGGTTGTTTTTCGAGACAGGGTTTCTCTGGGTAGCCTTGGCTGTCCTGGACTCACTTTGGAAACCAGGCTGGCCTCAAACTCACAGCGATCACTTGCCTCTGTCTCCCAAGTGCTGGGATTAAATGCGTGCACCACCACTGCCCGGCTACAATTCAATATTTTTGTTATGGGAAACTTACGGTATAAAGCACTGGGACAAATTTTCAGTAAACTGAATAAAGAGGTTATACTAGTACCTCTTTGCAAACAATTTTGCTTCAGTTACCCATGGTTGCTAGTGGCCTGGAAATATTATGTGAAAAAAAAAATCCAGTTATAAACAATGCATAAGTTTAAATTGCACATGTTTGAAGTGATGTGAGCAAATCTAGCAGTGTTCATCTCTGTCCTGTCTGGATGTCAACCATCACTGTGTCCAGAGCATCTACTTTGTATATGCTGCTCCCCCTTCTCACTCAGTAGCTTTCTTGGTTGTCAGATAGACTGTGCAGGTGTCCCAATACTTGTGTTTATGTAATTCTTACTTTACTTAATAATGGCCCCAGGAAATGAAATTGGGTAGCCTACTACAGCATATGGTTAGAACTGCCCCATTTGAGTGCGTATTAATAGTTATTGTTGATTTTCTGTAGTTCCAGCTCTAAGTGATCTGATGCCCATATAAAGAAAAATAAATATAAAAATTTAAAATAAAAAAAAAAAAAAAAAAAAAAAACTCCAGGGGCTGAGATGGCTCAGAGATTAAGAGCACTGTGTGCTCTTCCAAAGGCCCTGAGTTCAATTCCCAGCAACCACATGGTGGCTCCCAACCATCTACATGGTCTGATGCCCTCTTCTGGCCTGCAGGTATACAGAGCACTGTATACATAATAAATAAATAAATTAAACAAAACAAAACAAAACAACAACAACAACAACAAAACTTCAACAAGTCCTCTGGCTGACAACAGAAAATAATGTTCTTTTGCCACATGCCGTAGCACAAAGGATTAGCTGTGTTTTTTGTCACATTTTCCTGCTTTTTACTAAGTGTGGCTTCATTGCTCATTTTTCTGGGGGAGGGGGTTCTCTGTGTAGCTGTGGCTCTGGAATTCCCTTTGCAGACCAGGCTGTCCTGGAACGCACAGAGATCTCCTTGTCTCTGCCTCCTGAGTGCAGGGATTAAAGGTATGCACCAACATTGCCAGGCTCGTCGCTTTTTTTTTTTTTTTTTTTTTTAATAAAGATTTATTTATTTATTATGTTTACAGTGTTTTGCCTGCATGTCAGAAGAGGGCATCAGATCTCATTGTAGATGGTTGTGAGCCACCATGTGGTTGCTGGGAATTGAACTCAGGACCTTTAGAAGAGCAGCCAGTGCTCTTAACCTCTGAGACATCTCTCCAGCCCTTGTAGCTCTTTTTTTTTTTTCCAAGGAAGTAACAACTGTTGCTCCAACTGTTGCAACAGGAATCTGTTTATTCATGACAATCCAGGATGTTCCTGGGCCTATTGTTGATGTGCTAGACTTCTGTTACTGAAGTTCTTTAATACCTTGGGAATGACTCAACAGGTTTTTTTTTGTTTGTTTATTTTATTTTGTTTTTTTAAGATTCATTTACTTATTATATATAGTGTTCTCTCTGCATGTCACTCCCACAGGCCAGAAGAGGGCACCAGATCTCATTATGGATGGTTGTGAGCCACCATGTAGTTGCTGGGAATCGAACTCGGGACCTTTGGAAGAGCAGCCAGTGCTCTTAACTTCTGAACCATCTCTCCAGCCGAACCGCTGCCGTCTTAACACAGAGGATATTCCTGTGTTGATAAGTGTGGCCAGATGTAAGTATAATGTGCTACTTAAAAAGTGTTCTTGGGACAGAGGCCATGTCAAACACATGGCTAGGTCTTTGCAGAGCCCCTCCTCTTGACACAGGTATGGATGGCATTTTTTTTTTTTTTTTAATGTTGGCTTCGAGCCCAGGGAAATTTTGGTGTCAGTTGTGAATGCTAAGTGGCTGAGTCTGTTTTCCTTATAAGTTGAGTATATTTTCCTTATAAGTTGAATTATTTCCTTAAACACACATACACATATGTGTGTGCGTGTATATATAAACTTCCATAATATATATACTTTTGTTTGTTATTTCTACAACCATTTCACACCATTGGAACTGCCAAAGCTTAACCACGTACTGAGATTTCTGAGCCAGCCAGCCTCAGAGCCAGCTAAAGACACTCTCTTTCACATGCTTTGTACACAATCCTTGACAGAGTTACCTGAGATACTTGCTGACACTTGGAGGCCACCACAAAAAAAGCTCCTCCCTTTTATTGAGTATATTAGAACTAATTATTTCTGGTAAACCAAACTTTTAACTTAGGGCACAAGCTGGGCTCAGCCACTTCTGAGGTCTGACATGCTCAAAAGTTACCATAGATTTCCTAAGCAGATGATCAGATTGTCCACAAATGAGTCGCTATATTTCTTTTCTTTTCTTTCTTTCTTTCTTGGTTTTATTTGAAACAAAGTTTCTCTGTGTAGCCTTGGCTGTTCTGGACTCACTCTGTTGACCAGGCTGGCCTTGAACTCACAGAGATCCGCCTGCCCCTGCCTCCTGAGTGCTGGGATTAAAGGCATGTGCCACCATGCCTGGCTAACTTTTTACTTTTTAACTAAAAATTGTTGGGATAATCTGATGTATTTTTATGCTAATTACTGCTTGCTGTCTGACCCACCTTTTGCTTAATAAAAAGCCATCACACCTGGGCAGGGCAAAGGAGATAGGTGGGGCTTAGAGAGAGAGGAATTCTGGGAAGAAGAAGGACCACCATGAGAAAGGAGTGAGACCTGAAGTGAAGAGGGGAAGCCCGCCATAGGTTAGATGGAGGAGAAGCACCTGGCCGGCGGCATGGATGGAGAATCCAGCCCAGATGAAGAACATTAGCAAGTATTTGGGATTATGGATGGGAGGTAGCTTGATAGAAGTTATTAGAAGCAGATGGCATGGGATTGAGGCAGGGATCCATGCCTGAGGCCCTATTGTGAAAAGTAGTTTAGAGGATTGATATCTGTCCTGCCCCAGGTTAACTAAGGCTATTTTTAAAATATAACAAGTGTCTGTGTCTTGATTAATCGCTAGCCGGGCCTACAGATAATACAGATAATGCATGCAATTTAAAAACAATAAAAAATTATTTTTATGCAAAGGTACCTGTGCCACAGTGCACGTGTGAAGGTGGAGTGTTAGGGGTCTCCTTGCCTACAGAGACTCCATCTTGTCTGTAGTCTCCATTTTGTACTAAGCTAAATTCCCAGAAGCAGCTTTTCAAAGGGCGATGTCCCACAGTATCTCCATCCATGCTTTATTGTTTGAGCACCTAGTCAGGCCTGAAACCTGGAAGCTGCTGAACCGGCCCTGATTGGCTGGCCTTGACGCAGGCCAAGTCATCAAACAAACCATCTGAGATACTTGATATTGAAACCCACTTAAGGCGCCATGTGTGGAATGTGTTGGAACATACAATGTATACATGTATCTGATTGGATGTCCTGACCCCCACCTCATTTGTGGGGTTTTGCTTTAAAAAGTTGCCTTGCATTAAAAAAAAAAAAAAGTTGCCTTGCTCTATCCCCACAACATGGTTTGGATCCCAAACCCAGCCGTCTCCCTGATATAGCCCCATTTATTTGTTTATTTATTTATTTATTTTATTTTTGCTTTTCGAGACAGGGTTTCTCTGTGTAGTCTTAGCTGGCCTGCAGTCACTTTGTAGACCAGGCTGGCCTGGAACTCACAGCAATCCGCCTGCCTCTGCCTCCCCAGTGCTGAGATTAAAGGAGTTTGGCACCACGCCCGGCTTCTATATCAGCTTTTAAATAAAGATACTTTTTGTTGGCTTGAATTTGGCTTTCCTAGTGGATTATTTCCCAAATTCCCAGACCCTAACAGGAGGACAATTTTATCAACTTGGTTCTCTCCTGCCACTTTTATATTGGTTCTGGACATTAAATTTAAGTCGCCAGGACTCACTTGCAAGCATTTTTACCAGCTGACCCTCCTCTCTCAGGACAGTGTTGTCTAAGCAAACCTCTACTCAGCCAGATAGGGAGCTGACCATAAGCCAAAGGACAAAAGACAGGCCAAAGTACAGTTATACTAGCAAACTCTGGCTTGGAATCAGTGAGTTTTACTGGGGTTCCTTACAGGAATATGAGGGGTTCCTTACAGGAGCAGAAATAAAGACAGCTGTATAACCAAAGCCCACCCTAGCATGGGTGACAGCACACACAAGCTGGAAAGCTGGAGCAGACCGCACAGCCTCAAGGTAGGTGACAGGTTGGAGAGTAGCCTTCCCAGGGCCTCAGCTGGAAACTCTTCAGGACCTACTCTTTGGAGGGAGGGGCCTAGTGAATCTGGTCTGTATCAGGTCCTGGAGCTATTTTGTGTTATTTCCTGTCTTAAGGAGCTTTCCTGCAGTATTTCACCTGTTTTCCTACCCTGTAAACATTTGGTTTTAAGGAGTTTCTCTCAAGGCCTGGCTGTGGTGACTCATGCCTTTAATCCCAGCACTCAGGAGGCAGAGGTAGGCAGATCTCTTTGAGTTCAAGGCCAGCCTGGTCTACAGAGTTCCAGGACAGCCAGGGCCATACAGAGAAACCATGTCTCAAACAAAACAAAACAATAAGTTTCTCTCAAACATGGAAGGTTTTAATCTGAGAGGAAACTGCTACACACTGGAAGAGGAGACCATACCACTTACTGTATGGAAACAAATGGGTGCAGATTGTATGAAACATTCTAGTCTGGCGGGTTGTGCCTGGCCGTGGTCCTTACACAGAAGGCCGAAGGCAGGGACAGAGATTTTTGTGTTTTTGTTTTTGTTTTTGTTTTTGTTTTTCAAGACAGGGTTTCTCTGTGTGGTCTTGGCTGTCCTGGACTCACTTTGTAGACCAGACTAGTCTCGAACTCACAGCGATCTGCCTGCCTCTGCCTCCTGCATGCTGCATGCTGGGATTAAAGGCACGCCCAGCGAGGACAGAGAACTTCAAGGTCAGCCTGAGCTATACAGTAAGATATTTGAAGAGACTGGTGTCTGTACAAGGCACCCCAAGACCGAGCTCTCTGCACAAAGGAGGTGAGGTGCTCCAGAGGGGCAAATACAGGAGATAAGACACAGACGGGTGATGGAAGACATGGGAAAGGGTCGGGGCAGGAGGGGGAGGGCACAAGGGAGAAGCGGAAGGGATATTTGGCCTGGAGGGACAAAGCATTAGAGAGAAGGCAGTGTATAAAGGTCAAAAAGGGGAGGGGGAGGGCATCCTGTTAGGATGAATTGGTTTATTTTGATTGGGCATGCTAATTGGGTGAGCCAAAAGGGGAGGTTTGATTGTTGGACTTCCATATTTTGATAGCTGGACCTTGGTAGTCAGTCTTAGGAGAAGGTAGAGAAAAGCAATCTAATGGTTTTTAGAAAGGCAGAGGGAGCTGGGCGTGGTGGTGCACACCTTTAATCCCAGCACCCAGAGGCAGAGGCAGGCGGATCGCTGTGAGTTCAAGGCCAGCCTGGTCTACAAAGTGAGTCCAGGATGGCCAAGGCTACACAGAGAAACCCTGCCTGGAAAAACAAAAACAACCCCCCCCCACCCCCAAAAAATCCTGGCTCCATGAGAGTGGAATTTCTGAAAAGAAATTCCTTAGGGTGGGGGCTGGAGAGATGGCTCAGCGGTTAAGAGCAGTGGCTGCTCTTCCAGAGGTCCGGAGTTCAATTCCCGCAACCCATATGGTGGTGCCTCAGATGTCTCTGGAAGTCTGGCACCCTCCTCACAGGCATACATGTAGGCAAAACATCAATACTCATCAAATAAAAATAATTACAAAAAAAATTGTTCTAGGCTGCTATCTAAAGTGTGCAATTGTGTTGTGTCTTCAGTCACTCTTGCCCCATGCCACTTTCAGAGTCTCCTCCAACCAATAGGCTCACGCCTTCTCCCCCCCCCTCAGCCTTCCCAGTAGTTGAGACTTTAGGAGTGTCTCCACCATAATAGGTTGAAAGGTGAATTTGAAATCATTCACACCCTGCTGCCTCCCAAAGACTGTTTTGAAACAGCTGAGTATACTGGGGGGAAAATTGTTGACGTTGAATTTTGCTCTGTCAAATGAGCGCCTGTGTGTGACCATTTAATAAAATTGTGGCACGTTACAGTTTCCAGGTGACTGTTGGAAAGACATTGAAACGGGCAGAAAAGATTCCTGGGGGCTCTGTATCCAGGTGTGCGCTTATTACATTTTAGCTATTTTTCAGCTATGCAAAGTTTTTGAAAAGGGTTAATGCAATTGATGTTTTTGCACATAGAAATAGAAAAGACCCTGGTGGAAAATCTGTCCAGTAGAGGCCTAGGGGCCCTGGGGAGAAGGGTGCATGTACGGTATGGCATCTCGACAACAAACAACTAACTTTGGACTAAAAAAACGTTCTTTTTGTGGACTAAACCTTGTGGAGTCAAGGTTTGGTGAATAAACACTACTGGGCGGAGGTCCTACGGGAGAAAGATAATAAAAAGCCCCGGGCAGACTGGAGGTTAGGAGTGTGAAAGAGAAAGCCCCTGGGGAGATGGCAGGGGCGGGACTGCCCCTGGGGAGCCGGAGGTAGAAGGGTGGTGGCCTTGGAGGTGGGGGTATAGGGAGGTAGAGGCTGACTGGGTGGCATACGCGGTATTTGCAGAGCGGGAGCATGAAGCCTAAGGCCATGTGCGGAGCCACAGGTAAGCGGAGCCGAGCACCCTGTGTAGCCAAGCCAGAGCGAAGGACGCATGGCGGCTGGGGGACACAAGCGGGCAGAGCGCCGCACACCTGTCCCCACCGCAGCTTGGGGTGCGGTGCGGAGCTGACAGCCTCGCTGCTTCCACTCTTCCTCGGCACCACCTAAGTCCCGGGCCCAGCGGGAGCTGGAGGAGGAACCTCCAGGCTTGAAACCCTTGAGGGCACTGGTTTGGGTCCCTCTCCCTCCCCTTGCCCCCTCCCCACAACCCTCAACCCCCGCCGTGGAGATTTTGGACTTGGGCTTGCTGGCCAGACTGGGGGACGAGCTCCGAGGTGCTAGATTCCCAGTAGCCATCTGGAAAATGGAAACCTCACGGCGGGGAAGAGTTCCGCACAGCAGCTCGCTCGGTCTCACTTCCTAACTAGGGGGACCCGGATGGGGCCTGGGCTGAGGGGAGAGGTGTAGCAGGAGCCCACTCTCCGTGTCCGTCTCTTTTCCGGCTCCAGTGAGCTTTCAGTGGAGCCTGGATTTGAAGACACTTCCTTGAGCCGGCTACCTCTGAGGTCTCCGGTGATGCCAATCCAGGCCTTTGTGAGTCCTGATCACAGGCTCTGTCCCATCGGCAGTCACGCGGCACACAGTCTACCTTCTCTACAGCTCAGTAAAGTAAATCATGGCCGGGGCGGGTAGCCAAGCGCCCTTATGACCTACGTTAAACGTTGCAATTGAGTCTCACACACCCCCTCCCCCTTTTCAGGTGAGACTATGTAGCTATCATAATTATATGGATTAGTAAAATTTTAGTAGCTCTAGAGATTAAGAAAGATTTTTGTCTTTAATTTTGGAAAGGGAGGTGTTCCTCTTTTGTTTTAGTTTTGTACGTTTTTTTTCTAGAAAGTGTTAAAGGCTTGGGTAGTAAGTGCTGTTTCCTGTTTACTGTCAGAAGACTAGAGTAAGGGGGTGGGGGGGGCTTGCTGTTTTTGATCTATTTCCCTCCTCTACAAAACAGAAAGAAGCCCCCAGGGCTTAGTAAGCACAGGCTTCTCTTATTACACTCCCTTGTCCATGCACAGGCCTCCGTCCTCTCCTGGAAGGGGGGGGGGGAGGTGGAGGGGTGGGAAGATCTAGAGTGAGAGGGCTTCTCCCTAACCCCCACCCCCATTTCAGACATCTTTCCCCCTTTCGGCCCCACTGCGTTTTAATGGGAAAAAGAATAGTAATTTTGTCTTCTGGAAAAGAGTAGTTGGCCCAAAACAGCTTATGGATTTTTCCTGTGCTCTCTTCGACCTTGGCTGCGGCTTTGCTGGGCGCTGATGGCTCACGTGACACGCAGGAGTCTCACATTTATCGTTTCCACGTGTGTTAGATCCTAATGGGTCGGAGGCTTGCGTAGTTGAACTGTTGCCTGAGCTTTTGATAGCTGGTCCCAGGAACAGCTTGAGCAAATCTCGTCTACTGGGGAATCCCTTTCTTTTTTAGGGGAAGCATGAAAGGAAAAATTATGCTTTCAGGTGAGGGCGACATGCCAGCCCCTACTTAGCTTCGATGCTGAAAAAAAAAAACGAGAAAGGACACGTGGCAGTCCTTCTGCACCTGTGCTCTGTGCTTGCATGAGGGGCCCCCAGTAGGTTTGGTTTGGAGCAGTACCATCCAAAGGGGATTTGGGGGCACCGCACAATAATACATACTGATGCGCCTCAAGCACCCCCCCCATGCCCACTACCCCCACCCTTTACATGTTTTTAATTTCCCTGATGCCGAAAACCTTCTTAGGTTCCACTGGGCCATCTGTTGCTGTCATTTCAGTAGAGAGAAAGGAGAAAGGCAGACACAGCCTGGCCCTGTTACCCACCAGCATCTTTTACCTTGACCGTCTTCCCTCAGCTATGAACTAAGGACTGAGCTGCCTCCTAAGGATTAGTTGAGGCCCTGTGTACATGGGAAGTCACCGCTGGGCCCCAAGTCATATTTATAGCGAACATAGAGAAAGCCATTTATTTTGCCTTTCGGAAGGTGGGGTTTTCTGATCATTTGCAGACAGCGGGGGGTGGGGGTGGGGGAGGAATCCAATGGGCAGTGGATTTCCTCACAGTGGAAATTCTCCCCTGGAGAGAGAGAGAGAGAGAGAGAGAGAGAGAGAGAGAGAGAGAGACAGACAGACAGAGAGAGAGAGAGAGAGAGAGAGAGAGAGAGAGAGAGAGAGAGAGAGAGGAGAGGACCATGTAGAGCAGTTCATAAAGGTGTTTCAGAGATGGGCTCAACTTAAATCATGCCGCCACTAATTAGTTTGGAGCTTGTGGTCCATGGTGACTGAGTGTCTTGTGTCTTTGGAGGGGGCTGTGGATCTGGGGAAACAGGAGCTTTGCTTTCAGCTGCCCTGGGAGAGCCTCACTGGGGCTTCCTCTGAGAAAGGAAAGGGAAAGGGGGAAGAAGTGGAGGGCAGTGTTTAGAAGTCTACTTGGCTGAGAAGGTTGTCGGTTGCTTCCTACCCACCCACTCAGACCTTTGTCGCAGTGAAAGCAGGACCCCCCGCGGATTTTAGAGCCCCGGGCCCTCTGAGAGGGAGTGTAGGAATCCATTCCTGTTAGGCACGCCCGCAGTCCCGCAGAAGCCCTCCTTGGCTCTGCAGTTTGCTCAGAGGGAGGCTCTTGCCTTTAGGTGTAGCAGGCTTGCAGTGCTTTGGGCAGAGTGCCCTGGCCAAAGTTCTGGGTAACCTGACCTCCAGGAGGGTCAGGCTCTCCCAGTGGCTGAGTATCTGTATATTTTCCTCTCTGTTGCTCTTGGTGCACTGTGGTATCTTAATCATAGCCAGTTCTTGCTTGCTCCCCACTAGACTTCTGCTCTAAACCGGAAGTGACATTTTCGTGAGGCTGGCCTCCTGTTGTGGATTAGTCGGATGGGGTGGATAGACCAGGTGGTCAGGACTCAGACTGAGCAGTGGGACAAAAGGCTGACTGGTCCTCACTAGCTCCTGGCTCTTCTAAGGTTATTTGTTGCGCAGCTCTGGGGAGCTCTCCGGGATGGACACGAATGGGCTTTGTGGTGGAGTAAAAAGGGTTTGTGGCAAAAATTAAAGCTCTTGGTCAGAGGGCAGTCTGCCTTGTAAGGTTAGTGCCGGCGATGCAATTGCAGTTCAGTGACCGTGGGTAGCAGCTGAAGGGCTGCGCCTCAGACTATGGTTAATCGGGAAGGGGCAGTTGTGGTTCTGAAATGCTGTGCCCACCTGTAATCCCAGTGCCCTGCAAACTGAAGCTGGAGAATTATAGGGTCAAGGTCAGTCTGGGCTGCATAGGGAGACTGCCTCCCAGAACCGCCACCTCCCCAAACCAAACCAAACCAAACCAAACCAAACCAGACAAATCTAGGCTGCCTACATGGCTCATCGTGGGTTAGGGGTTTGACATTCCAGAGTCAGTGAGTGATCAGCTAGCTTGAATGCAAGACCCTACTAAGCCTTGCAAATTTAAGATCCTTTAAGGTCTGTTTAAATAGGAATAAAGCAGGTGTATCCCCACCTGTTGTCCTGCTGGTTTCTTTTTTCTTTCTTTCTTTCGTTTTTTTGAGAAAGGGTTTCTTTGTGTAGCCTTGGCTGTCCTAGACTCACTATGTAGACCAGGCAGTCCTCCTGTCCCTGCCTCTAGAGTGCTGGGATTACAGGCATACCTCACCACGCCCATCTTTCCCTGGTTTCTAAAACCCTCTCACATTCAAACCACTGCGTCCAGTCATTCAGTATCGGTAACCTGTGTGTGGCCTCACTCTTCTAAGAGAAAACAGATTAAACCAGTGCCTACTGGTTCTTAGGACATACAGATTTGTCATAGGTGTTTGTGTCATCAAGACAGAACAGCCACTAGAATGAGCACTATGGAGCTGAGATCTTTCTGCCGTGTGTGTGTGTGTGTGTGTGTGTGTGTGTGTGTGTGTGTGTGTGTGTTTTGCCAGAGAAGGACGCCGTGTCTCCAGCTAGACAGCTTGGCTTGCTGAAATTAAGATAAATGTGTTGTTCTTGGAAACCAAGTCTGCAACCACGGACTTGAAAAATTCCACTAATGGAGAAAGCCGTGTTCATTTCTCAGTGCCTTTGCTGAAGCAAACGCTCATAATCCCTGGACATTCCACTCAGCTGTAAGCACTTGAGAGGTTAGCACTGTGGTGTCTTCACCATTGCATAAAGCTGCTCACGCAGTACAGTGCGCCACCCAGGCGTGCTCTGGTCTTCTGTCCCTTGGTGGATGCTTTGGAGTACATGGGTGTCACATCTGTGTGCGTGTTATAACGGCTTGACTGTTCACTTGACTTTCACGTTTTCTTGCGACTGATTGTGTTATACATGTGTGCTACCCACATTTGGACAGAGCCTCCTACACACACACACACACACACACACACACACACACACACACACACAAAGAGGCAGGTGGGTGGGTATGTAGCTCAGTTGGTAGAATGCTTGCCCAACATGCACCAGCCCCAGGGTTCAGTCCCCATGATCTGGAGGAAGTGAGGGGATCACCAATCACCTCCATAACAAGCTTGCAGCCAGGCTGGGATATACGGGACCCTGTTTAAAAAAAAGGAGGGGGGGGCGACATTGTCTTTTCCTCTGTAATCCATGAATATTAAATGAAAATATTTTAAAAATTGTCTATAAAATACAACTTATGATTTTCCCAATAAAAACCTAGTTATTTGTTAATATTTATCTGCTTTTAATCACAGTTACACATAATGATAGGCAGGTCATTTTTATAATCTTTTTTTTTTTTTTTTGTTTTTCGAGACAGGGTTTCTCTGTTTATCCTTGGCTGTCCTGGACTCCCATTGTAGACCAGGCTGGCCTTGAACTCACAGAGATCCGCCTGCCTCTGCCTTCCGTGCTGGGATTAAAGGCGTGCACCACCACGCCCAGCCCATTTTTATAATCTTTTACCCCCTTTTTATATTAAATGGTGCTGCCTCCGTCCTTGCACCAACGTGATTCTTTTCTATTCTAGAATCTAATCACCCATGTTTCTCTTCTTTTCAGCACTAGCTTAGAAGTTTTAATATTCATATTTAATTAATTTATTCTGTGATTAGTCAAATTTTAACTTCCCCTGGCATAAGTTAAGGGCCTTCAGACGTTCTCTCTTCTATTGTCTCCTCTCCAGCTCACATACCGTGATGCTTCATAGTCATTGTCAACCTGACTAGATTTAGCGTCACCTAGGATACAGGTCTCTGAACATGTCTGTAAGGCTGTTTCCAGAGAGGCCGCACTGAAGAGCAGACATACCCTGCGTGTGGGTGGTGCCATCCTACAGACCGGGAGCTTAGGCTGAAACAGAAAGCGAAGCTGAGTTCAGTGCCAGCATCCATCTCTTTGCTAACTGTGGGTGCAGTGTGACCTGCCACCGTAGCAGTGTTCTGGTAGCCATGCCTTCCTCCTCTCCTGGATGGGACTTGTCCTCAGACTGTGAACCAAAATAAATTCTGTAAGTTTCTTTTTCCAGATATTTTTGTCACAGCCACGAGAAGAATACCAAATACACTTACCATTATTATACTGTGCTTTAAGTTCCATTAAACTTCTTACTTTTTTTTTTTTTTTGGTTTTTTGAGACAGGGCATCTCTCTGTAGCCTTGGCTGTCCTGGACTCACTTTGTAAATCAGGCTGATCTCAAACTCATATAGCTCCACCTGCCTCTGCCTCCGGAGTGCTGGGATTACAGGCGTGTACCACCATGCCTAGCTGCTCTTGCCCCCCGCCCCCCAGACAGGGTTTCTCTGTGTAGCCTTGGCTGTCCTGGACTCATTTTGTAGACCAGGCTGGCCTCGAACTCACAGCAATCCTCCTGCCTCTGCCTCTGGAGTGCTGGGATTAAAGGCGTATGATACTACACCCAGCTTGCTTCTTAAATGAAATGTTTTATGTTTTATGGTCAACATTGGCTTAGACGCTATCCACGTTTATTATTGTTTTCTTGTGCTCATCTTTTCTTGACCAGTCTTTTCTTCCGGAGGCCAATTTCCTCTATACTGATGTGCCTAAGAACTAATTGTGTGCGAGGTCTGATCATAGCAAGCTCCCAGATGATATGTTTCTAGATATTTATTTCATCCATTGTCTTGGGAGTTGCTTTTTCTAGATGGAGGATGTTTATTATTATCCTTTAGCTCACACACACACACACACACAAAAAGAATGACTTTCCTCAGCACTTGGGAGGCAGAGGCAGGTGGATTGCTGTGAGTTCAAGGCCAACCTGGTCTACAGAGTGAGTCTAGGACAGCCAAGGCTAACACGGAAAGACCCTGTCTCCAAGAACCAAAAACCAAAAAAATACACACACACACACACACACACTTTCCATTGTCTCCTGCCATCCATAGTTATGTGCAGAAGGCAGCTGTCCACTTATTAGGGGCCAAGTGGAAAGATCTGTCCTTTTTTCCTGGATGCTTTCAGGTGTGTGTGTGTGTGCGCGCGTGCGCATGCTGTTTTGCACTTTAACCAGTGTGTGTAGATGGGAATTTCCTTGGGGTATTGGTTAAGATCACAGAATCAGAGATTAGGTGTCTCTTGGCAACTCATCTACAGTCTCCTCACATTTTGATTCTTCCTAATTTTCCTCCTTTTGGAACTTTAATTAGATGGTGAGAGCATCTTGTATTTTGGTCCTTTACTCCTTACCTCCTTTCCAGCTTTACCGGCTGTGTCTGTCTGTCTGTCTGCCTGTCTGTGCTGTGCTCTGGGTCACTGTCTGAGCTAATTCATTCCTTTCCTTCCTAGACATTCTACTTTCCTTTCCTCCTCAGATCTTACTGGTTGATGTGAAAAGCCATGGCCCCTTTTATCCTTAATTTAAATGTTTACCGAGCACGTTTACTACCAGCATCTCCTATATTGCATGATTTCAGTTTGTACAGTCTTTTTGGGTCTTTAATGGTGGTTTGTTTCACCCTGTGTTCAGGGACTTTTTTTCCCCCCTTAGTCTTTTTAATTTGTTTATTTTGTTTCTGAGGCAGGGTTTCATTAGGTAGCCCTGACTGGCTTGGGACTTGTAAGACCAGGAAGGTCTCAAATTCACCAGGCACGGTTGTTAGGGCTCCTATAAAAGAGTAGACCCTCCTGGTGGCTCTCTCTCCTCTCTACTTCCTCTTCCTCTCTACTCTCTTCTTACTTTTCCTGTCTCTCTCTCTCTCTCTCTCTGGGGTACCCTTCCCCCTTTCCTTCTCCCCCCATGCTCATTTAATAAAATCCTCTACAACATATCTGCTGCCTGGTACCTTAATTACCTTATCTTACTGCTTTATATATTAATCATAAAAGTGGTGGCGCACACCTTTAATCCCAGCACTCAGGAGGCAGAGGCAAGTGGATCGCTGTGAGTTCCAGGCCAGCCTAGCCTATAAAGCGAGTCCTGGACAGCCAAGGCTACACAGAGAAACCCTGCCTCAGGGGGAGAAAAAAAAGGCCTCAAATTCATGAGGTCAGTCTGCCTTTGCCTCTTGAGTGATGGCATTAAAGACGTGCAGCACCATGCTCAGGAGCTTGGAGATTTTATGGGTCAGGTTCAAATGACCTCGAGCCTGGGACCCTTATCCTTAGCCCAGACACACATGTAGCTGAATATTGAGGAAGGTCAGACTTAGCTCTCACCAGTTTTCAATGCACCTTATTGAAAGCCATCCTTTTGAAGGTTTTCACACTTTTTTATTTATAAAAGTTATGATATCTTGTAAAATATTTAATGTTTTAGAGGAATGTACATCTTATTCTTCTGTTGGCATGTTCCTTAACTCTCTGGTAATGCTAGAATCATAATAGGCTTCGATTGCTGCCAGATTTAGTTCATGAAACCATCGTAGTTGAAAGCTGCCAGGTGAATTTCATAGGCCTATTTGGAAGGAGGCCAACAATGACGAGTACGTCATCTTGCCAAAACTTGGGCTCACGTCTGTCCTCTCTCATGCCACCTTCACTGCCATCTCTAGTCTAGGCTGGTTGTGCTTGCCTGAACTCTTTGAAATGCCTCTGACTCAGTCCCTCACCACAGTGGGCTCTGTCTAGATGAAACATTAAATACTCCACACAGCAAGTTTCTCTCTTTCCAGTTCTCGCAAACTTTCCAAAGTTGATGTCAAGCACTAAGAATATATTGGCAAAGGACCTGAGAGGACATTCCCCCGCCTCCAAGAAGATGTACTCGTGAGCTTGTGAAAAGATGGTCCATATCCAGAAAGCACAAATGGAAACCACAGGATGCTAGCACCTCAGCCCCACTGGGTGGCAACGTAAACCATCAGCAGACGAGAAAATGCAAGTGCTGCTGAGGAAGTGGGGAAATTGGAACCCTTGCGTCTTGTTGATGGGAGTGTAAAATATTACAGTACACCGGGTGGTACGGAGAGGGCAGGGGCACAGTGATGCTTAGGATGCCTGAGGCCTTGGTTCAGGCTCCACTACTGCTCCCGGAAAGGAAGGGAGGAAAAAAAAAATTGGTATGCAAGTTCTAGAAATAATTAAACAAAATTACCATACGGCCCAGTCATTCCTCTTCTGGTTTTGTACAGGCTGGAGGACCGCAAGCAGGAACTTGAACAGTATCTGAATATCCAAGCAGCATCTCTCATAGTATGTAAGAGGTGGGTGCAACCGAAGTGCGCTTTGTAGACAAAACATTGTCGACAATGGGCTGTTGTTCAGCCTTGAAAGAAGACATAGGCTTCAATGTGGATGGACTCTGAAGGCATTATGCTCAGTGAAATGAGTCAGTAGCAAAGAGAAAAGACAGCGTGAGTTCACTCAGAGGACGTACCCTATGCAGCCAAGCTCACGGAGCTGGAGGCAGGAAATGGCTGCAGGGTGCTAGAGAAATGTCCAGAACGGGGAGGGTGCTCTTTCAGTCTGAGAGGATGGGGAAGTGCTGGGGTAGTGATGGCTGCATGGTGATACGAAGGTGTTTAATGTCGCACAACTGTACATTTACAAGTGGTTGAATGGTAAATCTTAGCTGCGTGCAGTGTCACACGCCTGTAATCCCGGCACTCGGAGGCAGAGGCAGGCGGATCTCTGAGTTCAAGGCCAGCCTGGTCTACAAAGCGAGTCCAGGACAACTGTGGCTACACAGAGATACCCTGTCTTGTAAAAACAAAACAAAACAAAATCTCTGTTCCCTCATCTGGAAACAGGGTCAGTGCACTGCTTTATTGCTCTGTGGGGTTGATGTACATTTCATACAGGCTGTCACTGCAAGTGTGCGGTTTCAAGGTGCGTTTTCACATGAAAACACTTCATTACTTTGCCCCTCAATTCTTCTCCCAGCTTAGAAATACCATTTATCCACCAAACCCAGACTATCACATTTCTTGTCTATTTCGTCGCATTAGCACTGAGTGGGTACCGAGCTCGATGCAAATACCAGCATTCTGCTCCATTTGACTTTGTGGTCTTATTTTAGACACAGGAGTCTAGCACTCTCCAAAAGGCAGTTATAACGATGCATTTCCAGTTGTTGAGAAGCGGCAAGTCCTCATGTAGGTCAGGTGAGCCAGTTGCACCCCACCCATCCTTGGGTGCTGCGTATCTGAAGGATAAGCCTAATTGTTTAAGCAGTGGGCTGCCTCACTGAGGCCTTGGGGTCCCTCAGTTCCATTTGTTGCTTTTCATAGAGCTTATAATGTGGGCTAGAAACCCTTTTTTGTTTTTTGTTTTTTTTTGTTTTTGGTTTGTTTTTCTGCAGTAGGGTCTCTCTGTGTAGCCTTGGCTGTCCTGGACTCACTTTGTAGACCAGGCTGGCCACGAACTCACAGCAATCCATGTGCCTCTGCCTTCCCGGTGCTAGGATTACAGGCGTGTGCCACCATGCCTGGCTTAGAAACTGCCCCCCCCTTTCCTCTTCAGAAGTTCTGTTGTTTGAAATACAGCAGGTAAACACATGGGGCTGTGAGTTTTGTATAGAAGTTTGTGACGTCTGTAAACAGCTATGATGTGTGGTTGGGTCTGCAGACTGTCATCCAGTGGCGTATAGTGAGTGCATCGCAGTGGTGAGAGCGTATTTTTCTTTGTCCTTTGGGCTCTGTGTGGTATGTGGCACTCAAGTTCCATGCTGGGCAGTTGTCCCACTACAGGGTTCCTTCACCTGCTGCTTCAGGACTGCAGCGCTCAGTCCTACTGATAGTCAGGCATTTCCATACATTCTCAGCAATTAAACTCAGGATGTTAAGACTCGGGTTTTGGTCTTGTCCTATGTGCATGTGTGTGGAAGAGGGGGAGAGAGAGAGAGAGAGTGGGAGAGGGAGGGAAGGAGGGAGAGAGAGAGAGAGAGGGAGAGAGTGTGACCTAGAGAGACTCCATTTTGCTTCCCAGTAAAACTCAGACAAATGGTAACCTCATAGATGACCGCCTGGGATGGAGTGGCTCCAGGTCTCAAGGGGTTGAGGACCCTGAACTTGTAGCAGCTGTGTGGAGGTGAAGACTCTGGTCACCATGCATGTGGAAGCAGTTATTGGAGATGCTATTTCCTGCTCTCTGTCCCCCTTACCTGGGACTCCAGATATGTCTCTGAATAGGACAATTTCTTGACTGCTAATGGAACAGAATGCTATAGTCTCAACTCAGATCTTTTAGAAAGTGTTTTGTGTGTGTGTGTGTGTGTGTGTGTGTGTGTGTGTGTGTGTGTGTGTTTGTATTATGTTTGTGAGTGCCAGTGTGTACATGCCGGAGCACATGCTTGAAGGTCAGAGGACGACTTCTAAGAGTTAGATCCAGAACTCGAACTCGGGTCACCAAGCTTTCTCAGCAAGCGCTTTGACCTGCTGAGTCTTGCTGGTCCATCTTATATACTTCTGAATGATTCAAGGAAAAAAAAAATAGTTTTCTGCTGCTCATTTGTGTTGGACTGCTGTTGTGCACTCTGTAAAGATGATCCTTGCACATTCAAATGCTGATTTATATACCCAGAGAGTTGAGTACGGGCCGGACTCTGCTATTGTCATGATCATGAAGCATCTCCTGCCTTAGTATTTTGTAAACATTTTTCTCCATCACCTTCTGATTGGTTAAAGAGATACTATCCAGTAGCTGGGCAGGAGAGGAGAGGGCGAGGGGGAGTGTCTCAGGTGGGAAGAGAGAAGAGTCAGGAGTCACTATGGGGCACAGATGAAGAAGCAGGTGACAGAGGTGGAGGAAGATGGCAGGTAACAGGCTAGTATTTGTGGGTTAGAACAGCTGAGTGGCTGCCCAGCTATAGTGCCCTACACTTACAATAAATATAATAGGTCTCTGTGTCATTCAGAGCTAGGGCAGGCATAGTAAGCCATGCAGTTACACGTTTGCCCAAAAATAAAAGGCCCCCATATTCAGATTACAAGGCCAGAGACATTCGTACTAAAAGTGATTAGGAGCTGGAGAGAAGGCTTGTAGGGAAAGAGCGCTTGCTGCACAGGCTCAATGAAGAGCTGAAGTCAGAATCCCAGCATCCAAGTAAGAGCTGAACGTGGCCACGCCCTCGCCTGTGATCTCAGCTCTGTAGGGTGCAGACACGGGTTCTGAATGGCTGCTGCCCATCTGCCTGGCTTCAGATTCAGTGAGAGGCTGAAATAGGGCGGAGAATGAAGAGAGCGGGGCGCCTTGTCTTCTGTCCTCCTCTGGCAGCTAAGTGTGCACCCACACAAACTTACACCAACACTGCTTACTAACACTGCTACCCTGTTATGTGACCAGTGCATGCATGCTATGGCAGATATGAAGGTCAGAGTCGCCCCCCCCCCCCGCCACACACACAGTATTTAGGAACGGAAACATTCTTTTCTCTTTTTTTGAGGGGTGGGGGGCATTTCAAGACAGGGTTTCTCTGTGTAACAGCCCTGGCTCTACTCCTTTGTAGAGCAGGCTGGCCTTGAACTCACAGAGACCCACCACGCCTGGCTATATCAGAACTACCATGCAAGGTAGCAAGATTTAGAGGACCCCAGCAATGGCTGAGTCTAAAGTTATCTACAAGAAAGTTAGGATTAGAAATCCTATATTTCTGTACTCAACATCCATGATGAAGTTGCCCAAGCCCTTGTTTCCTCATATTAGCAAATACTACCTGCTAACCATGGAGAACCCTCTCCTGTCACAAAGGTGGTTTTTATATTGCTTACTTCATTAAGAAGCAAAACCAGGACTATGGAAAAAAACATTTGTGTGGGTGTCACAAAGTCATCTGCATATTTTACCATCTTCTTCTCAGCCGAAGCATTGACAAGTTGCATTGACAAGTTGCAAGTTGGCCAATATTAACCAAGCGATAAGAGAGCAACAGGCAGCCTGTCAATCACGGGGGTGGGGGTGGGTAAAACCTCCACTGCCAGCCACCTGCAGACCTTCAGCAGTGCTTCCTCACTCCCTGACAGTTCTGCTCATCTGCTCAGAAAATTCTAACATATTCTACATTCTGTCTTCCAACTTAAAAAAAAAAAAAGTCTTTGCTAAGAATATTTTGGCAATCAGATGCTTTTCAAAAACAACAAAAATATCCAAGTGTTTGTTGGCCTCACCTTCTGTTCTCTACTTTATTGGAAAGAGATGTTCTATAGTACCGTGGGTGCCTTTCCTGCTGGCAGGTTCTTCATCGTCTGACCTTGAACTCCAGACTCTTGCCTGCTTACTGTCTCTCTAGGAGGGACAGGTCTTTCTGCTCTCACAGTATTTCCACACACTGCTCTTCGAGGTATGTTTTGTTATCTGGCAAGTAATGCTCTGGGTCCAGGGTCCCTTGTTAATTAGGTTTGGGAAATAAATCTGGGTGAAACAACTTCTCTTGCTATAAAGTTCTCTCTCTCTCTCTCATTTTTTATTTTGTTTTTTATTATTATGTACACAGTGCTCCATCTGCATGTACACCTGTAGGCCAGAAGAGGGCATCAGATCACATACTAGATGGTTGTGAGCCACCATATGGTTGCTGGGAATTGAACTCAGGACCTCTGGAAGAGCAGTCAGTGCTTTTAACCACTGAGCCATCTCTCTAGTCCCCCCCCTTTCAAAATTTGACACAAGGTTTCACTGTGTAGCCATGGCTGACCTGGAACTCAAACTGTAGATCAGGCAGGCCTTGAACTCATAGCGATCTCCCTAGTTCTGCCTCCCTGAGTGCTGCGACTAAAGGCACGTGCCACCACCTCCTGGCCTGCTACAAAATTTCTAAAAGTACTTAGTTGTTGATGGAACTCCCCTCAGTCATGAGCTTAGAGTCATATTGGGTCACCTTTTCTAAACTTGCTGGCACCAGAAATCTTCATCTGTCTATCACTAGTGTATCTTAAGCAGATCCACGGAGCTCGTGTCCCACAACGTGTGTCAGGGACAATGAGTCATGGGCCAGGAAATAGGTGGGGGTGTGCACACAGACCTTAATTCTTGAGGTGTCTGAGGAATCCATGGTGCTGCCTCACATGATTCCTCAGTGAGTGAGAGTCATTTTTTCCTTTTCTTTAAAAAAAAAAAAAATTGCATTTGGCTAGGTGTGATGGCTCACGCCTTTAATCCCAGTATTTAGGAGGCCAAGGCAGGCAGATCACTGTGAGTTTGAGGCCAGCCTGGTCTGCAAAGCGAGTCCAGGACAGCCAAGGCTACACAGAGAAACCTTGTCTCAAGAAAAAAAAAAAAAAGAAACAAAACAAAATCAAAATTGCATTTGTGTGTACATATATGTGTGTGCACATGCATGTACATGTATGCCACAGTGCACCCATGGAGGTCAGGGGACAACTTTTAAGAGTTGGTTCATTCCTCCCACCATGGGGTCGTGGGGTTGACTCAGGATATATGAGGCTTTGTGGCAGTGCCTATGTGCATTGGTGTCAAGGTCCCTGCGAGAGGAACAAAGGGCTTTAGAACTCAAGGAACTCTGCCCACAGGTAGGCAGAACATTGTTACATAATACATAAATAAATAGATAAATAAATAAAATCTTAGGGAACAATTTGGAGTTCAGAAAGGCACATGATTAAAAAAATTTTTTTTAAAAGATTTCTTTATTACATATACAGTGCTCAGTCTGCATGTACACCTGCATGCCAGAAGAGGGCACCATATCTCATTGTGAGCCACCATTTTGTTTCCCGGGAATTGAACTCAGGACCTTGGGAAGACCTCTGAGCCATCTCTCCAGCCCCAGAAAGGCACAGTCTAGGGATTTTCTTGAGGCCAAGGAAGAAGAGCAATGGCAGCCTGACTGGCACTGGCCGATGTGACTCTCTTGCTAACGCTGGGCTGGTGATCAAGGTAGTGGTTAATTTCTTGTACCCGTTTTTACCCTCAGATTCCTGATATGATTTAATAAAAAGTTATTAATGAGGGAGGAGGCCGCAATCGGGATGTAAAGTGAATAAATAAATAGTCCCAAAAAATTGTTAATGAGTAGATGTGCACCTTGAGGATTTAAAGTAGGAATGACTGATTACTTCTTTATATACAAGTTTAGATTTGTGATTCTTTTAAGATTTTTATAAGATCACTGTTTAAGACAAATAGTAAAAGAATTGATCCTTTCTCTGTAACTACAAATTGTAGCCTACCAATGAAGAGAAAATGGCAGAGAAAATTACCTTGTTTGCTTGCTTGCTGCTTATACTTTGTTAATCTATAACAAGTTGCTTAGTTATGTATGTATGTGGATTCTTGGGAATAACTCTCTTTCTTTCTTTCCTTCTGGTTTTTTGATACAGGGTTTCTCTGTGTAGCCTTGGCTGTCTGGACTTACTTTGTAGACCAGGCTGTCCTTGAACTCACAGCAATCTGCTTGCCTCTGCCTCCCAGAGTGCTGGGATTACAGACATGAGCCACCACGCCCAGCCTCCCTTGT
The DNA here is from genome assembly GCF_903995435.1 of Acomys russatus. NCBI lineage: Eukaryota > Metazoa > Chordata > Mammalia > Rodentia > Muridae > Acomys > Acomys russatus. The sequence continues at coordinate 23,505,075 of NC_067143.1, forward strand.
AACTTTTATACTGCTTGAAAGATTTTTCTGGGCTATATAAGCTGTGGGAGGAAAAAAATAAAGTTGTTACAGCTTACTTCATCCACCTGTGTATGTGTTTCTATCTCCCCCGACTCCACTGGCTGAGTCTGCTGAGTGATCAGTTGCTGACTGTATGCCCTGCCTCAGTTTACCCTGACCTATCAAAAATGGCCTTTGACACACTGAGCCATCTTGTCAGCTTTCTTTCGTTCTTAAATCACAGTTTGGATTTTTAAAGTAGTGGAGGATGTTACAGAATTTCTGATCCTCCGGCCTCTGCCTCCTGAGTGCTGAGGTTACAGATGTGATCAGTTATATCTGCTTTTCTGCAGTGCTGGGGTTGAACCCAGGACTTAGTGCATGCGTTGCAAGCACTCTTTTAACTTCACACCATTCCTGGTACCTTCTTTTAATTTTTAATTAAAATTTTTTTTCTTTTCTTTTTTTTCTTTTCTTTTTTTTTTTTTTTTTGAGACAGGGTCTCTCTGTGTTAGCTTTGGCTGTCCCGGACTCGCTTTGTAGATCCGCCTGCCTCTGCCTTTAGAGTGCTGGGATTAAAGGCGTACGCCAGCACGCCCGGCTTTTTTTTTTTTTTTTTTTAGACAAGGTCTCACTATGAATCCATGACTGTCCTGGAACTTGGCATATAGACCAGGTTGGCCTCAAACTCACAGAGGTCCTCTTGCCTCTGTTTCCCAAGTGCTGGGACTAAAGATGTTTAATACTGTACCTGGCTATTTTATTCTATTCTATTTGTTTATTTGGTTTTTCTAGACAGGGCTTCTCTGTGAAGCCTTGGCTGTCCTGAACTCACTTTGTGGACCAGGTTGGCCTTAAACTCACAGAGATCCACATGCCTTTGCTTCTCAAGTGCTAGAACTAAAAAGGCTTGTGCCACCATGCCTGGATTTTATTTTATTCTTTTTTATTAAGACTATTGTGCAGCAGCCATAGCTTAGCAACAGTGTGTGTGTGTGTGTGTGTGTGTGTGTGTGTGTGTGTGTGTGTGTGTTTAGCTTGTGCAAGACCATGGGTTCGGTCTCTAGCACCAATAACAAGCAAACAAACAAATAACAAGATAAAAATGAAATATAATTATCAAGTTAAAAATAGTCCTACTCAGCTGGGCATGGTGGCGCACACCTGTAATCTCAGCAGAGGCAGAGGCAGGTGGATCTCTGTGAGTTCCAAGGCCAGGCTGGTCCAGGACAGCCAAGACTACATAGAGAAACCCTGTCTCAAAAAACCAAACCAAACAAACAAATAGCCCTCCCCCTTTTAAGGATTTATTTATTTAAATGCATAAGTGTGTTTTGTCTACATAGATGTCTATGTACCATATGTAGGCCAGAAGAATGTGTTGGATCTCCCATAATTGGAATTACAGATGGTTGTGAACCTCCAGGTAGGTGCTGGGAACCAAACCCAGGTCTTCTGGAAGAGCAGCTGGTGGTCTTAATGGCTCAGTCCTCTCCAGCTCTCATGAGGCATCCTTTGATGAGTTCTTTGGAGGTTCTCAGTCTGCAGTTGTGAATTCATTTTCTTAAACCTCATCCACTTTACAGGCCCAGCCCTAGGGACTGGGATGTTTTGAACCAACTACATGTGCTTCTGGTCAAACAGGGGATCCTAATAGGGTAGCTTTTGAATTCTGAGCACGCTGGGGATTTTAGAGATATTCTCCTTCTTCAGTGTGTTTGCAGAAACAAACAAGCTGTCTTGCTGCTTGCTTCTAGAGTTTTCTGTTGTCCTCCCATGTCTGATGAGAAACTAGCCTTTACTCTAAGCCCAGAATTGGTCATTTTAAATTTTTTTTTTTAAAGATTTATTTATGGCCGGGCGTGGTGGTGCACCGCCTTTAATCCCAGTACTTTGGGAGACAGAGGCAGAGGCAGGTGGATCTCTGAGTTTGAGGCCAGCCTGGTCTACAAAGTGAGTCCAGGACAGCCAAAGATATACAGAGAAACCCTATTCTGAACAAACAAGCAAATATATATATGTATTGTATTTATATGAGTGCTCTATTTGCATGTAAGCCTGCATGACAGAAGAGGGTTTCAGATCCCATTATAGATGGTTGTGAGCCACCACATGGGTGCTGGGAATCAAACTCAGGACCTTTGGAAGAACAGCCAGTGCTCTTAATCAATGAGCCATCTCTCTAGCCTCAAGAGTTGGTCTTTTTTGTTTTTGTTTTCTTTTTTCGAGACAGGGTTTCTCTGTGTAGCCTTGGCTTTCCTAAACTCACTTTGTAGACCAGGTTGGCCTCGAACTCACAGCGATCCACCTGCCTCTGCCTCCCAAGGGCTGGGATTAAAGGTGTGCGCCACCACGCCTGGCTAAGAGTTGGTCTTTTGCCTTCCTTAGTAGTAGATTTTTTTTTTCTCTAATAAGGATTTCTTCTAGAATAGTTTCATTTTTAGAAGAAAATTCACTTGTGAACAAAAACAACAAAAAAGTCACCCACACGGAAAAAAAAATACAGGAAACAAACATACAAGACAAAATTTCAATCAGTGTTACCCACTCTAGTTCATAGAAAATGAGAGTGGAGTTTAGTCTTGTGTCCTTGAATTTTTTTTCCACATTATCGGGAGCAAGAATTGTTCTTACTGTAATTGAGGAACAACAACCCACGTTACTAAAAAAAAAAAGACAAAAAAACCCAGAGTGACTACAGCCAGCTTTTCCAATGACGTAATGCCCGGTGGTTACTGCCAGGTAGTGGCTTTTATTAAAGCCAAGTTTGTAAGACTGGGACTAGTAAAATTTGAAATATTTCTCTTCAAGTTTCTCAGGATAATAGTGTCATCTTAGAAAAATGGTGCTTTGCCAAAATGAAAGACTTTTCCTGATCTTTACTGCAAGGGAGTGTGAGGCGAGAGTCTTGTGCAAACGGTATGCTGAGTGTATGATTAAGGGCAGATCTTTGAGCCCCCCCCCTCAAGTCTGTGTTAACTGGCATTGCTGCTCACATTCAAAGGATCCCAAACTTCTGGGGGACTATCTCATCATTAGACCTTTCTGGATTGACTGGCGGCTGCCTCACCCAGATGCTGGGCCCTTGGAACTCAAGTTTAGGAGATCTGGAGCCTTTTCTATATTTTCCCCGGAGAAATACTTTGAGGTGTACCATTATTTTGTTTTTAGGGTGAGGCCGCCAGCATATACTCAAGTGAAATCATAAAATGGGGTTTCATCCAGGAATTTCAATTTCTTTACAGTCTGCAGCTGGTTATTTCAACTGTGTGCCTTTTGAATAAAAGCATTTAGTCTTATGCTGTAGAGATTACATTCTTTTGCTTTTGGAAAAATATTTCCTGTTCGGTTCAAGCCACGAAGGCCTGTTAGGGACTCACATCTGGACGGCACAGGGGAGGGGGCCTGTCTTCCACCACCGGAATCAAGTGTGGCCCCACCTACCTGGACTTGCTTATTTTCCAGGCCTCTGCTGGGGACATGGAGGTTTCCTCCTGGCTTGGAGGAGGGCAGTCCTCTTTTCTGTCTGGTTTTGAATGTCTCTCCCTTCAACTTGCGCCACCCTCATCTTCACGTTCCCTAGTTTTCTGTAAGCTTGAATATTTTCTGTATAGGAGAGAAACTGTTGAGTTTTGGAGGTGGTGGAGTTTTCCTCAAGTGTACGTACGCGCGTGCGCGTGTGTGTGTGTGTGTGATGGATGGGGTGTTGTGGCCCAGGTTGCAGGGTGCCCCAGGTGGTCTTTCTGCCTGCTGATTTCCCCACAGATAGAAGTCTGCAGTCAGCCTTGTGACCTCTCGCGGTTCATTTATGTTCCTTGCTGCCCCCCCAGGAAACAAAATAACCCCCACTCTCAAGTTAATCATGCTGGGTCATGTCTTGCTTGATTCCAGCAAGCATTAGGTTCTCCTCCTCCCCCCCCCCCCCCCCCAGTCAGGGTTTCTCTGTGTTGCCTTGGCTGTCCTGGACTCATTTTGTAGACCAGGCTGGCCCTCGAACTCACAGCAATCCACCTGCCTCTGCCTCCCTAGTGCTGGGATAAAAGGCGTGGGCCACCGCCGCCGAGCTAAGCATCAGGTTCTTGAGAAACCCCCACAGATCTGCCCCTGTGGCCTTTGGTGGGGGGGAGGTCAAGCACCATGTAGCTCTTTCCTGGGGACAGCCAGTGTCTTGGGAGCACTGCCTATGAGTTCTTTGAGGGGGTTTTAACCCGCAGGGGAAATGGTTTCATGGTGTGAACAGGGCATAACACATTCATGACATTTGTCCTGACCGCATACAACCGGAAGGCATGCCAGGCAACTCTTGACAAGCGCCTAGTCTCTGGCCTGGTGACCTTGGGTGGGTAGGTGGGTAGGTGCCTCTTCCAACAAACCCTACCAGCAGAGGTCAGCTTCTCCACTGGCTGATTGCTAATGTTCTTTGTCAATTCTGCAATCCACACCTCACAAGGGGATTGGTGGTCCAGATGTGATGACCATCCTTCCTAAAATACAGGCCCAGATCTGGTCTCTTCATGCACTGTAGGTTAGCGGTCTTGGGATCGGGGGGGGGGGGTGGGTATTTTGAAAGCGGTCGATTCTGAAGCTAGCTCCATGGGGACAAATGTGGCCTGAGTACCCAGGTACCCAGGGTCCAAGCAGCCCACCTGCTAGCTTTTCTTAATTTCTTGGCCTGCTCACTAGATCTTGTTGCATACCCATGGGAAGCCACGTGACCAAGTCCACGAAACAGCTGCTAAACGGAAAGCTTGGTGGAGGATCCCACATTTCCTAAGTGCTTCGTATGGGAAAGACGCAAAAGAACGTCTTTGCGGTAGGGGGTGGTGGGGCCCAGGAGGGGAGCGGGAGTTTATGTTTCACAAGCCCCAGCTGCTATCGTGTGTGAGTTAGGAGGCAACTGAGCTAAGGCAACGTGGAGGGGCACGTTGGAAGGGATTATGCCTATAGGACAGAAAGTTGGCCAGGCCACGTCAGGTCCTATCATAGGCTGAGGCAGTATTTGAACTCAGGCCTCAGTGAGTCATAGAGTCCTTGATCTTAGTTTATGAGGCTTAAAGAAGGTTCCTCAGGAGTGCTGCCAGTATCTGGTAAGCCTTGAGGGTGGCATTGCAGAGATCTGAGAGGAGAGGCTGTAGTAACCCACTGGGTGCTCCATCACAGGGCTGGATTGATCTGAGTGCTTTCTGCAGAGCTTGGAATCAGACAGGCCTCAGCTCTTGCTTGGTTTGCCTCCTCTGTGTACAGCGAGAGAAAGCTGTGGGCACTCACCTGCTCCTTGGCAACTGGAACCCAGAGAAAAGTTGGTTGTCGCTGTTGATTGTGTGTGGATGGTGGTTAGAGGCTGAGGCCCGAGGCACTTTTGGGAAGCTGGGGCCTTGGTCTTAGTGAGGGGCGGGCCCAAGGACAATTGTAGGCAGAGTTTGTCTCTGTGACAGAAATAGTCTCTGGGTGATTTGGTGTCCTTTGGATCCATCTAGCTTCTGTGCGGAGAACTTGACAATCCCAGTAAAGGTGCAGGCCAGGCCTGCCTGGGCGTAGGGTCTGGCCTGCCTGGGCGTAGGGTCTGGCCTGCCTGGGCGTACAGTCGGCAGGCCCACACATTGCTAAAGGCATTGCTGATCATGTTTGTGAGGAGCCTGGACTTCCTCGATTACGTGTTTTTGTGTGTAGAGGGCATGTGCCTTCTTCGCCAACAGATGATCTTGGCTTCTTTTATATTCATTTAGTCATTGCTACCAAATAAACCATCAACCCTTGATGTCTTTATTTTGATTATTTCTGACAGTGCTCTTCTGAGAACGTTGTGTTTGTGTGTAAGTGTGTGCATTGTTGTTGTTGTTTGGGTTTTGTTTTTTTTTTTTGGAGACAGGGTTTGTCTGTGTAGCCTTGGCTGTCCTAGACTGGCTCTGTAGACCATGCTGGCCTAGGACTCACAGCGATTTGCCTGCCTCTGCCTCCCGGGTGCTGGGATTACAGGCGTGTGCCGCCACCACGCCCGATGTGTGTGTTCTTTTATACTCAAATGCTGTTTTAAAAATAGCCAAGTAGTACAAGAATGCAGTTTTCCCTCAGCGTGCCATTGGTGACTGGTACAAAGACAGCCTTTGGATACCCCAGTCTCAAGGTGACTTATAGTTCCTAACACAAGTAAATGTCATAGAAGCCGGTGTACTTCACTCCCCAGGGAGCTGTGATAAGGACATCTGTACATGTCCCATGCACTCCTCCCCCACCCCCATCCCTCAGCATTTTCAGTCTGTGGTTGGTGGGATCCATGGATTCAGAACCTCCTTATAGGGAGGCTGTCTGGTTCCACTCAGCTGTGGGCAATATGCGTATCCACAGCATTTCCACCCAGGACAGTGGGCCTGAGGGTTTGAGTGGATGCTACCATGTCCCTGTCCACTGGTTTTTTTTGGTAGCTTGCTCACCTTTGAGGTCTCCCACTGGGAGTTGATTGGCAGAGGTAAAAATTCCTCTTGGACAAGCTGAGTGAACTGAAGGCTTGAACCCTTTGCTATCAACAGCATTTTGGAGCCTCAAAGTGGCTTTCTCAGTGGCTCTCCAGAGAGAGGAATGGGGCACCTGAGATGTCACAGGGTTCAATCCTGGACCGCACAGTCTCAATTTGTCTCTGTGAGAGAGGAGATGGGGGACAAGGAAGAGGTGGGTAAGGGGAGGGAAGGAGGAGGAAGAAAAGGGCAGGGTAGCCTGCAGGAGGGAGAGTTCGCTCCGCAGAATAGGCTCTGAGTCCCTGTACACTTGGATGTCAGCCAGAGGCAGGCAACATCGTTGCTGCTTCCAAGAGCTGGGTGCTGCCAGTTTGTATTCTCGCAGGGATCTGTTTCTGCTGGAGGACGGTTGCAGAATACCTTAGCTTAGTTTCCCTGTAAAGGGGATGTAGGCATGTGCTCTCCCACTCATGAGCTACTACACTCCCAGAGCCCAGCGGCAGGCAGGGACAGAGGGGAGGATCCTAGGGACTTGTACAGTGACTGTCACCTGGCAAGTGAGCACCTTAAGTCACATGTGAGAAAGGTGCTGAAGTTCCAGGCAGTCGATCTCTGCCTTCAGGGGACCTATTCATGTTCACCACCCCTGAGTGGACCTCAATGAAGGATGCAAAGTCACTCAGTTGCTTGAGTGTATGGTTGGGGTTTTAAAAAATAGTCTGGGAGGGAATAGGTGAACATATATATATTTATTTTGCCTTTATGTGCTTGTATGTGTGTGTACAGATCCATGTAGGTATGTATTTGTGTGTGTATATGTGTGCACACGCATGTGGAGGCCAGAGGTAAACTTCAGCTGTCATCCACTCTCCACCCTGTCTGTCTCCACCTCCCTAGGGCCTGGATTACAAGATTTTTTTTTTTTTTTTGTCTTAATGTGGGGTCTGGGGATGGAAGTTAAGTCCTAATGTTTGCATGGGAAACACTTTATTAACTGACCCATCTCCCCAGCCCTGACTATGATTGATTGCTAAAGCAAACTAGTCCTTTAAAAACTTGAAATAGAGCCAGGCATGGTGGGGCACACCTGTAATCCCAGCACTCAGGAGGCAGAGGCAGGAAGATTGCTGTGAGTTTGAGACCAGCCTGGTCTACAAAGCGAGGCCAGGACAACCAGGACAAGAGAATTCTTGAGCACCCTCCCACAAAAACTCCCCCCCACAAACTTTGAAATAGCTGGGCTGCCATGGCATACACCTTTAATCCCAGCACTGGGAGCTAGAGCCAGGTGGATCTCTGAGTTTGAGGCCAGCCTGGTTTACAGAGCAAGTTCCAGGACTACACAGAGAAACCCTTTCTCAAAAACAAAACAAAACAACAACAAAAATGACAACAACAAATGACAACAACCACCAAACAGAAATGATCAGCTTTCCTTTGAGGCACAGAATAAAGCCATTTGTATCCCTGCTTTTTTCTCCTACAGAGGTTTACCCTGTGGACATCCTGGAGGATGACCCCCAGGCCTATCAGACTGCAGCGGAGGGTTACTATGACTTGCTCAGGGATGGAGGCCAGACTTCAACAGAGGTTTTCTCCCTTCCCACTGGAGAACAGGTATGGTTGACTCTCCATGGAAGAACATGCTGTCCAGTCTAACTTAGAAAGTGGGATGTCAGATTTAGAAGAACAAAGACCAACAAACAAACAAAAAGGAACTTCCGGAGGGAATGAAGAAGGAACCGTTCACTGGTGTGAGTCTGGTTGTTGCAGGCTGTGGGCCAGATAGCCTGTGGGAAGCCCATGTGTCCACTTGGGAGCTCTGTGGACTCAAGCAAGTGTTTCCTCTCTCTGGCCTTGACGGTCTCACATCGAATTCAGGGCACCAATGTCACTGACCTCCTGGTGCTGGCATGGCTCTTAAATGAGATGCTATAGGTAATGCCTGGGTGAACCCCAGTCTCTTCATTTAAAGCGAGGAGAGTGGCTCATCTCTGCTCTCCAAGGTTTGGTTCAGTTCTGACATGTGACTTAGAATGAAGCTACGCCACCTGTAATTTTCAGTAGTGATGTGATTCTGTATATTGTGACTAGGTACTGCAAGGAGGGGACACAGAGACCTGGAAATTTTTATTTGTTGGGATTGTGGCAAAACTTAAAAATAATGTGTTATATATGTGTTGGTGTGTGTGTGTGTGTGTGTGTGTGTGTGTGTGTGTGCACGCACCCACATGAACATGCCAATATGTACACATATGTGTAGAAGTCAAAGGACAATTTCAGGATACAATAGTACATAGGATGCAATCCACCTTGTATTTTAAGACATGATCTCTCACTGGTTTGAGGTGCATAATTAGGCTAGGCTGACTGGCCAGCAAGCTGGGGGAATCTGCCTGTCTCTGCCTCCCCAGTGTTGGGATTACAAGAATGCTATGTCGATTTCACCTGTCTTTTTATGTGTGTTATGGGGACACAAACTCAGGCCCTCCTGCTTACAAGGTGAGCACCCCCAAGACTGTATTTCTCCCTGTGGGAATCCTGGGCGGGACCCACATCTGCATTAGATGTAGATGATTTTGTTCCTGCCAGAAATAGCTGTCATCTGGCCGGCAGAGCTGGTAAACAGTTCTTGTCCCAGAGCTAATGAAGACGGTGGCTTGTGCAGTTACAAACTGTGGCTTCCTTGAGAGTTTGGAAGTGGGAGTTTAACAGGCAAAGTCGCTCTTAGAAGAGCTCCCCTCTGGTGGGTGACCTCAAGTTGTTGAGCTGCCGCGGGAGTTTGCTATCCTCATGTGCTTTTAGCGCCTCCTAGTGGTGTTATAGCAGAAGGACCCATGGCATCCATCGGATGCTACCTGATCTGATGGGTGCTGGTGCCAAGCTGGAGCGTGAGGGATGCAACAAGAGCTGCCCACAGGTTCTTTAGGACACAGCTCCCACTATCTGCTGCTGCTGCATTCATATTTACGAAGAACTTAAAAATAAATCCCAACATGTGGTATGCTCAGTGACGGGATAAAGCCAATGTTACTAACAAAACCAGAAAGCAGAACAGTTGTTTTGCTGTCACGTGCCGACATGATTGAGGACTTCTTGCCTCCACCTCTTCTAAAGAGAAGGAAATTAGGCCAAAACCAAAACACCCCTCCCCCAAACAAAACCAAAACCAACATCATTTGGTTCTCTGCTATTTTAGCATCGAGTAAGAAAACAGGGACAGGGGCAGGGACCTGCCATTTGTCACACAGAATTGAGCTCACCAAGAGTGGCTTGAACCTCCTCACGGTTTACACAGGATCACCTGGGACTTTTTGTATCCAAAGAGTCTCAGACTAAGAAGGCGATAAGATTTCTTGACTTTCTTCTGTTCACAGTTAACTCCTTTTTTTTTTCTTTTTTCCTAGTCATGACATCACCCTGTCGTATTAAAACACAACGCTTGCTGAGTTCTCTGGTGTGAAACAGTGTGTGTTCATTGTATGATGATGTTTGAGGCAGAGAGTGAAGGGCAGAGGATGCGCAGCCGTGTGTGGCTAGCTGTGCAAACACGTCGATGTGCTTCTTTATGATTTTTATTTTCTACGTGTGTGTGTGTGTGTTTCCTGAGTCAGGGTCTTGGTGTGTAGCCCACCAGGCTGCCTTCAAACTTGGCAATCTTCCTGAGCCATCTTCCCGAATGCTGCGATGTTTGCCTGCTTTTAAAAACCTGGGGAGGGGCCTGGAGCGATGGCTCAGCAGTTCAGAGCACTGACCGCTCTTCAAGAGGACCAGGGTTCAATTCCCAGCACCCACGTGGCAGCTCACAACGGTCTATAACTCTAAGATCTGACACCCTTACACAGACATACATGCAGGCAAAACACCAATGAACATAAAATAAAAATAAAATAAATAATTAAGAAAAAAAAGTATGTGTCACAAAGCCCAACTGAACCAAATCTTTAAAAAAAACAAAACAAAACAAAACAAAACAAAAACCTAGGTAGGGTTTCTCTCTGACTACAGTGTGTCTACAATAAGCATCTTTTCAGTTTGCTGTGATGTTTCTGTAACTTGGTGTTTGATGGCCTTGTAACAGCGGCCCCTGAGGATGAGCACCTTGAGGACCTTTCATTAAAGTCACTCCAAAACAGGGAAGTACTGAGATGTTTGCCAGCCCTAGGATTTGCTGGGAAACAGTTCTTGGTAATGGTGGTGGCCTGCTGTAAAGTTTTTTTTTTTTTTAATTTTAACAAGAACCTAGCTGAGCTTCACATTCTTTTCTGATTTTTCTATATTCTCAGTTTTCAAAACAGTGTTGGTAATGGAATGCATTGACCTTTTTGTGTTAGACGCTGGGAGCTGGGAGCAGAGGATTGGACAGTTACAAGGAGGGTTTCAGATGTGGCCCTTGGGGACAATCTGGTACCTCTCGCTTATTAGAAAAACAGCACCTTGGACTGAGTTTCTCCATCTTGGAGCTGAAAGGACAGGGCTGAGCCTGGAGGGCTCAGACACAGCACACTTTTCTTGTTGTTTTTGTTTTTTTGAGACAGGGTTTCACTGTGTAGCCTTGACTGTCCTGGACTCACTTTGTAGACCAGGCTGGCCTCGAACTCACAGTGATCCACCTGCCTCTGCTTCCCTGAGTGCTGGGATTAAAAGCGTGCACCACCACACCCAGCTCACAGTATACACTTTAAATGCACTTTCAGAGCGGGAGCCACAATGCCCACTAGCAGGAGCGTCTGTGGAGGCCGGCACAGCCTGGGCCCATTCTACCGAGCAGTTACCAGGGCTCTCGAGCAGATGAGAGTGAACGACACCACAGTTGTTTGTGTGAGGCGGAGTGAGGCCATCAGCCTTGTAGGTTGAGGCCCAGAGATGTCCAGGATGGAGAAGGCTGCAGGAGCAGAAGTCACAGAGAGGGGAGAGAGCTCTGAGGGTGGCTCATAGAAGAACAGAGATCTGATGCCTGGATTGATGGACCGGTGATCTTGAGGTTGTTTTTTTGCTGCATCCTGCTAAGTTTATCTCTGTTAACAGTGTTCTTTCAGGGAGCCCGGTGCTAAGTAATTACCTAAGTCGTTTCCTGTGCTTTAGGGCAATGAGAGAGGAGAATAATAATTTCATTTGCTTTTTTTTTTTTCCTTTAGGTCAGACTTGAATCTTCGTCTCTCTGTTTTTGCAGTATGTATTGTGATGAACCTCAACATAAAATACTGGTTCTGGTTAATCCCCAGGACACAAAGACAGGTTGGTGGGTATCCTTTTTTTTTTAAAAATTAGTTCATTTACTGTATGTGCATTGGTGTTTTGTCTGCATGTGTGTGTGTGTGTGTGTGTGTGTGTGTGTGTGTGTGTGTGTGTAAAGGTATCAGATCCCCTGCAACTGGAGTTATAGACAACTGTGAGCTGGCAGGTGAATACTGGGAATTGAACTTGAGTCTTTTGAAACAGCAGCTAGTGCTCCTAACTGAGTCAGCTCTCCAGTTCCCAGTTCCGTGGTTGGAAAGTTATTAATGGATGTGGTGTGTGTGTGTGTGTGTGTGTGTGTGTGTGTGTGTGTGTGTGTGTGTCCTGAGACTGATACCCACAGCCTTGCACCTGCCAGGCAGCTCTATGACTGAGCTGCACGTACAGCCCTTTTGACTTGTTTGTTTGTTTGAGACAGGGTTTCTCTGTGTGTCCCTGGCTGTCCTGGAACTTGCAGTATAGGCCAGGTTGGCTCTAAACGCAGGGATCTTGATTTTTGTGCTATACAATGTATGGGAGTCAAATACTTAAGGGATCTTGACCGTGTTCATTGTTGAATTTGGGGGAATATTAAGGTAGACTCTCTTGTTTTCAACTCTTTCTTGAGACATGGGTCACTTTGTATGTCTCTGACCACAGTCCCTACCCAGAGCTGTTTTTGGGGCTCACCTTTGCTATCCCTGTTAACAGCAGTTTTCAGAGCCGTGGGCACTGGGTAGGACACTATTTGGGCATCCCCATGCCCTTGTGGACTGAAAGGGTCATTCTCACCACCAAATGCGGTGAACGAGGGCCTTGGAGTGGTCAAGTGACTTGCCAGAGGCCATCAGCTAGAGCATGGGAGGGCTCAAAGTGACAGTGGGGAGGGTGTGTTTTCTTGCTGGTGGCCGTGGTCTGTGAGTCATTTACCGTCCCTGCATTATGGAGAGACAGGAGGGTCCAGCTCCATGGAGTGAGTCCTCTGGAGCGAGTCAGGGTTCGGGGACTGCTGGCAGTGAAGAGTGTGCGGTGGTGTTGGTCCGCCTGAACCCAGAGCACCAGCAAGCACGAGGGAGGTACCAGTCTGACTCACCCCAAACAATCCCACGTGGCATTTTCCTTGTTTATTTTTGCCTCTCTTACAATGCCAAGTATTGCTTTCCAGTACGATGGACTAATAATAACAACAGTACACTTTTTAATTAATTAGACCTCCTTAAATGCTGACATTTTGGGATTCTAGGTCCTTATCTGGTTGAGAAACGCTTTTGCTTGTCACGTGACTGTCCGCCTGGAGTTTGTGCTTGGAGGAGCCCTTACTCTGTGGGTGTCATGAAGTCCGAGGTGACACCTTTGGGAGCAAGCCGTTCAAAAGTGTGTAGGACTGTTTTTCACGTTTCTCTTCTTGCCACATGTGAAACACAGGTGTGCTCGGCTAGCTGTCTGGGCTTGCGGGTGGGTTGACGAAGCCTCCTTGTTGTCCCCCGGGGCCGACAGAGGTTGTGTGACAGCTCTCCCATCACAGTGAGGCTGCCTCCTTGCTCTCTGTCCAGCAGAGGCTTGACTGCCCTGAAGAGAGCGCCCAGGATAACTTGAGGCTTTTGATGCTACCTTGAGTTTACAACCCTACTGCAGTGGGGGCGGGTGGGGGGCGGGTACAGTGGGGATGGGGTGGGGGAGGGAGTCCTTCAATGCACAGATTATGCAAATCTCTACAATGGATCATTTTAAGGAAATGTCCAAATATCAGCAGCTTTTCCACCCCATGTCAACATGGAATAAGAATCTGACATAGGGTTTTAAAGACAGTCTGCATGATGCAAACATACGATAGATTCTTAGAAATCTGTTTCCCATTTGCACTATACTTAATTTTCTGTTGGTTTTTTTTTTTTTTTTGAAGAGTACACCCTAATACATATTCATAAGTGCTAAGAAATCTCACTGTGGCTTCATGCTTATATATAAGAGTGCTTTAAATAAAGATTCCCCATGACTTCCTGTTGCAATGGGCCCCACTGTTGCTGGCCGCGATTGCTGATGATTTCAGGGAAGCGCTCCTGTTGTCAATCACCCCACTCTTGCACCCCTTTGCCCTTACTTAGAAGGTGCCTTGAGTTCTTCAGAGAATGCACACCTTGAGATGTGAGACACACAGACCGTATAGTACAAGGACTCTTCACAGTTCCGCCCAGTCCGTGTGCCACTCACCCTTGTGCTGAGCTGTGTTTGTGGAGAATGGAACCGTTGTCTCCTGTGCAGTCATCTTGGCCTGCTGGTAAAGGCGGATGCATGTTTAAATGGAAGCTAAAGGGATCAGAAGCTGTTTGATTGGCCCTGTGTATGAGTTAATTATTGATAACTGTGTGTGAGTTAATTATTGATAAGCCGGTTGACTCCATTACAGTGACTTCCGATAAGTCTGTAAGCAAATGAAAACCATCCTGGAAGGGCAAGTTCCCCAGTGGCAAGCAGCTGATGATGCTTATGGCATCCTGCTCAAACGCAAGCCACGATGTCTCCCACCAGTCTTCCTGTAGGGAGGTGCACATGCGGTCTGCATAAAGGTGGCTTCAGAAGCACACCCTCTTCTCTCTCGCTGCTTGTAGTATTTATTCTGACTTCCTACGGCTGGTTTTAGTCCCTAAGGGGAAGTGGACACAGACGCCCAGCACCTGCCTTCCTGGGTTGCCTCAGCTCCTCAAGGGCCTTTATATACTTCTCTGCTTTGCTTTTCTTATTTATTAATTATTAATTGGTCTCAAGTGTTTATGAATATACAAAATAATTCCTCCTGCCAAAAGAAGAGGCATCGCCCCCCCCCCCCATCTTCCCTGTTAAATCTAAAGCACTCACCCTGGTTTCCATGACGGCCACCACTGGTGACCTTTGCTTTTCTTATTTCTCCCCGTGTCCTGCCATGGATTTGGGGGTCAAGTGAAGCGACTTGAAGTCAAATGAGTGTGTGTGTCAGCTGGGCTCTTTGGCTTCTCCGAGCATCAGGTTAGCCATTTCCAAAAGGGAAGACTGTGGGAACTGATTGATGCGTGGCAGCAAATAGGATGTGTTGGGACCATTCCATTCCAGCAGAGAGCGGGACCTCAGTGAGCAGCATTCCCATGGTCCACTACAGCAAACCTTGGTCTACTATGCACCTTGGCATGTTTGTTGTGTGAGGGAAACACAAGATTTCAGAGGCATATGCTTGTGTGTTAACTTCTGGGCCAAACTATGAGCCGTAATTTTGTCCCCGGCATGTTCTCCTTGGCACGTCACAGGCACGTGACAGTGAATGACACTAACTGTAAGATTGTTCTTCTTCAGACCCCAAAGTGCCTGTTGCATAAATGTCATGTACTTGATTCCAAACACCAGCTAATCAGGGGCGAGGATGGGGCATGTGACCATCCTGGGTTTGGAAAAAAAAAAAAAAAAAAAAAAGCCATTCCAATGAGGGGAGATGCCAGCTGGACCTGGTGTTAGAAGGGAAGACAGTGTTTCTAGTGATCTCTTTTACCATTGGGCCATGTCTGAAGCAAATGCTGTTTGTCCATGTAGTTTAGAGGACAAAGGGAAGGCTGAAGCAATGCCTGAGGAGACCAGGCTTGGTGGTAGGGATGTAAGGTGTGCAAAGCTCATGGTGGGAGCTGAAGAGATGGCTCAGTGGTTAAGAGTATTTACAGAGTTTGAATCTAGCATATAACAAGCCAGGTGTCCCTCAAACTCCTTAACTCCAGTTCTAAGGGATCTGGTGCCCACTTCTGACTTCTGCATGTACAGATGCACACACTCATAGCATACTCACACACACTCATATGTACACTTGCATGCCACACTCGCACCACACTTACACACTCATATCACACACATTGACCTATACCATACTCAAACATATGTACACGCATTCACATACTTTTTCACATGTACACACGCGCGTGCACGTGTGGGGTACAGACCAGTCAATCATTGCATCGAGGAAGCTCTGATCCCTGCCCCCTGGGCTGGCCTGTTGCATTTGGGACAGCTCAGGCCACTAGGACATAACATGCTGACGTGCTGTGTGTCTCCATTCAGACCTGGTGCCTTCCACCCTTGAGCCATCCGGATGAGTGGGTGTGGTCTCTTTACAGGATGGTTCTTCTCAAGTTTGGGGTTTTCTTTTTCCTGTTTCTCATTCTCTGGCTGTTGCTTCTATGATGTTTCTTCTGCAAAGTGGATCATGCAGGAACTGGTGTGCAGCTTCTAAGGACGAGCCTGGTGGCTTCCCAAAGGCTCCCCAAACTGTATCATCTGCTCGTTCTAGTCCCTTCCTGACTTTGCATGTTCTTGGGGAGAGTAAGTTTCAGTCCCAGGACCGTACTCTTGGGTCTGGTAGTTGTGGATAAATTCTAGGTGTCCAGAGCCATTTGCCTTTGCAGTGATGGTGGCCCTCTGTGACCATCAGGTATTTGACATTTGCTTTTTAGGGTTCTGGTCTTTACATCTATAGCCTTCCTTCCTTCCTCCCCTCCTTCCTTCCTTCCTCCCCTCTTTCCTTCCTTCCTCCCCTCTTTCCTTCCTTCCTCCCTCCTCCTTCCTTCCTTCCTCCCCTCTTTCCTTCCTTCCTCCCTCCCGTCCTTCCTTCCTTCCTCCCCTCCTTCCTTCCTCCCCTCCTTCCTTCCTTCCTTCCTCCCCTCCTCCCCTCCTTCCTTCCTTCCTCCCTTCCTTCCTCCCCTCCTTCCTTCCTCCCTTCCTTTCTCCCCTCTTTCCTTCCCTCCCTTTCTTTCTCCCCCTCCCCTCCTTCCTTCTCCTTCCTCCCCTCCTTCCCTCCTTCCTTCCTTCCTTCCCTCCTTCCTTCCTTCCTCCCTTCCTTCCTCCCCTTCTTCCTTCCTTCCTCCCCTCCTTCCCTCCTTCCTTCCTTCCTCCCTTCCTTCCTTCCTCCCTTCCTCCCTTCCTTCCTTCCTCCCTCCCTCCCCTCCTTACTTCCTTCCTTCCCTCCCCTCCTTCCTTTCTTCCTTCCTCCCTCCCTCC